>NW_017213731.1:0-15338 GCF_001704415.2 Capra hircus | reverse complement strand
AGCTACTCGCATGGGGACTGGCCTTTCCTGGGCCACCAGAGCGGTCCCTGAGTCCCCGTCGTAAGTCGAGAGCACCTGCCGCAACTCGAGAAAATCCAGGAGGTTCTCCCCTCCAGGCGAGATGAGGCCCATTTCCGCTGAGGCGTCTCGAGGCTAATCACACCTAACCTCTGGAACTTCCAAAGGGTCCTTCACACCCTTGCTGCAACTCAAGAAGTTCCCCGACATACCCGTCTCCACTCGAGAGGAAGCACGAGAGTCCCGCCCACATCCAGAGGAGCCCCGTTTCCGCCTCAAAGCTCGAGAGAGGGATCCTTTCCCTGCGTGGTCGGGAAAGAATTCCCGGCGTTCCCGTCGCATCTCAAGAGGAGGACTCTCCACAGGAAAGGCGAGAGGAACTCCAGGGTCGTGCCACCATTCCCAGATTCCCCCAGATGTCTCAGTCCATTCCAGGGAAAGTTTTCCCTGCACTGCCTCGACTTTCAAGCCGAGGATCGACTCACACCACGGTGGCACGTGGGACAGCCCTGTGGAAAGCCTCGCCTCAGAAAGCCTCGAGGGAAAGCCACAGATCCCTTGATCCACTCGAAGGGAAGCGTGACACTGCTGCTACAGCTCGGGAGGAAAGCACATGCATCCCCCACTCGAGACGAGGACTGACTCCCCTGGGAGACTCCAAAGTACCCCAAGATCCATGTCAGCACTGGAGAGGAATCCTCAGGTTCCGCACCGACTCCACACAAGGTCTTAGGCCCGGCATCGACGGGAGAGGAATCCGAGAGGCCCCCGAGCAACTCGGGGACTGGCCTTTCCTGAGGCCACCAGAGCGGGTCCCTGAGGTCCGTCGAAAGTCGAGAGCACCTGCCGCAACTCGAGAAAATCCAGGAGGTTCTCCCCTCCAGGCGAGATGAGGCCCATTTCCGCTGAGGCGTCTCGAGGCTAATCACACCTAACCTCTGGAACTTCCAAAGGGTCCTTACACCCTTGCTGCAAATCAGAATTTCCCCGACATACCCGTCTCCACTCGAGAGGAAGCACGAGAGTCCCGCCCACATACAGAGGAGCACCGTTTCCGCCTCCTAGCTCGAGAGGAGGATCCTTTCCCTCCGTGGTCGGGAAAGAATTCCCGGCGTTCCCGTCGCATCTCAAGAGGAGGCGCTCTCCACAGGAAAGTCGAGAGGAAGTCCAGGTTCGTGCCACCATTCCCAGATTCGCCAGATGTCTCAGTCCATTCCAGGGAAACCTGTTTTCCTTGCACTTGACTTTCAAGCCATCGATCGACTCACACCACGGTGGCACTGTGGAAAGCCCCTAAAGCCTCGGGAAAGCCACAGATCCCTTGATCCAGGCGAAGGGAAGCATGACACTGCTGCCACAGCTCCGGAGGTAAGCGCACGTGCATGCGCCCACTCAAACGAGGACTGACTCCCCTGGGGAGACTCCAGAAGTACCCCAAGATCCATGTCAGCACTGCAGAGGAATCCTCAGGTTCCGGCACCGACTCCACACAAGGTCTTAGGCCCCGGCATCGATGGTAGAGGAATCCCGAGAGGCCCCCGAGCAACTCGCATGTGGACTGGCCTTTCCTGAGGCCACCAGAGCGGGTCCCTGAGGTCCCCGTCGTAAGTCGAGAGCACCTGCCGCAACTCGAGAAAATCCAGGAGGTTCTCCCCTCCAGGCGAGATGAAGCCCATTTCCGCTGAAGCGTCTGGAGGCTAATCACACCTAACCTCTGGAACTTCCAAAGGGTCCTTCACACCCTTGCTGCAACTCAAGAAGTTCCCCGACATACCCGTCTCCTCTCGATAGGAAGCACGAGGGTCCCGCCCACATCCAGAGGAGCCCCTTTCCGCCTCGTAGCTCGAGATGTGGGATCCTTTCCCTGCTTCGTCGGGAAAGAATTCCCGGCGTTCCCGTCGCATCTCAAGTGGAGGCGCTCTCCACAGGAAATGCGAGAGGAACTCCAGAGTCGTGCCACCATTCCAAGAGTCCCCTAGATGTCTCAGTCCATTCCAGAGGAACCTGTTTTCCCTGCACTGCCTCGACTTTCACGCCGAGGTTCGACTCACACCTCGGCGGCATGTGGGACAGCCCTCTGGGATAGCCTCGTGGTAAAGCCTGGAGGAAAAGCCACAGATCACTTGATCCACGCGACCGGAAGTGTGACACTGCTGCTACAGCTCGGGAGGAAAGCGCACGTGCATGCCCCCATTCGAGACGAAGACTGACTTCCCTGGGGGGCTCCAGAAGTACCCCAAGATCCATGTCAGCACTGTAGAGGAATCCTCAGGTTCCTGCCCCAACTCCTCACAAGGTCTTTTTTTTTCTTTCCTTTTTACTCTTTTCTTTGCATTTATTTAAACACAGTTCTCAAAACTTTTGAGTGAAATTGGGCCTCCTTTGGTAAGCAAAGAACCTGAAAGTAGTATTTAAAAAACGAACAGGCAAAGTCTTCAGATCATCCACAACACAGGTGTAGTGTTCCCTTCTTTTTTCTCAAAACTCTGAAGCACCCAGTTTTTCCATATAGTCTTAAAAGCTAGAAGAACAAGAGTACATTTGTGGTGGAATATTATTTTCACTTGCTGATTACTAATTGAAATACCATTATCCCCTTCTAACAGCTTTAAGAAATAGCCTTTTTAAGGCATACATTGTGCAACTCATCTTATTCCCTGCTATGTATAATACAGATTACATAAAGGCTGTCAAAGTCACATTTATATAAGAATTAAGCATTTGCTGTATTGAAAGATCTTTAGTTTTTAACACTAGCAGTATAGAGTTACAGAGCGTAATTTTTATCACTTAACTGCAGGTATATTAAGTATGGTATGTTTCATGGACTCGAGGAAAACGGGCATTTTTTTCTTTAATTTACTACTGACAATCTAATCAGAACAGTTCTCCTAAGCATTGATATGTTAGAAAGAAAAGTAAAAACCAAACGTTATTGTTGCTTTTTGCCATTTGGTAGCATTTTACACACAGGCTTCAATCTTCAGAATACCCTGTATTCAGTAGAAAAACCATTTAAATGAAGTTCTGTACAATAGAAACTTCTCAGCAGTCAAAATTTTAGACTGTAAAAAAATACATGTAAAACATACTTTTCTGAAAACACTTAACTTTGAACAAAGCACCGAACTACACAAATGCAGAATGAAAACAGCATTTCAACTCCACCAAAAGTAGTCATCATAAAAGGTGTAAAAGTCACCTAACTTCACCAGGCACTGTTCACTTTTTAAACAGGAGACAATAAAAAATATTGTCCACAAACAATATCCCAACTCTAGGGCAGGTTTCAGAAAGTCTTCATCTTCATGCTTTAATAGCGACGAGGTGAGTATGATCGAGATCTGGAACGTGATCTGTATCCTCCACGACTATAGTAGGGAGAAGGTGACCGTCTTCTGTATTTCTGATCCCTGTCTTGAGCAGCTCTCCATCCTCCTCCTCCTCCTCCTCCTCCTCTGTACGATCTGCTGTAATAGTCCCGATCATCATAGCCTCGATCATATCCTCTGTCATAGTAATCTCGACGGCGTGAGCTGCCATAGGTAGGTCTCCCCATGTAAATTCCTGCTGTTGGAGTATGTGGTCTTTTCGTTATGGAGAAGTCAACTCTGATCCTACATCCATCAAGCTCCATTCCATTGGCACGCTCTTTTGCTTCCTTGGCATCATCTACATTTTCAAAGTATACAAAGGCAAATCCTCTTGAACGTCTAGACTGCTGGTCATATACAATAGATACATCAGCAATTGGGCCATATTTAGAGAACATTTCTCTTAGATCTCTTTCTGTAGTATACAAGCTCAATCCAAATACTCCAAGACAACAGTTAGGATCAGGATTTGCCCGATTCCCAACATGACGCCAGCGAGTAGACATGGGAGAATGACTGTGGCTATGCCGTCTTCGATAATCTCTGCTGTAAGATCTGCTACGAGATCTTCTATGGGACCGGGACCGAGATCGTGACCTTGTATAATGCCTCCGAGAACTTCTTCTGGATCTAGACCTAGATTCCGATCTGGACCTGGACTTTGATCTGGAACGCCTGGAATCTTCCTTGGAGCGAGACCTTGCAGGGGTATGACTTGCAGATTTCCCAGATCCATGAGCACTTCCGCTTCTGGAAGCAGAACGGGATTCCCCCTCGCCGTAGTTCTCCTCGCCGCTGTCGCTCATGACTTTCACTGCTGTCGCCGCTCGATGTGCTTCAATCGAAGCTGGCCAACCTCTCGCACCTTCAGTGTAGAGGCTCCGCCGCAGCCTCACACCACACACCGGTGCCCCAGGCACTGAGAACCGAAACGCTCCGCGTCCGCCTCCGCTCGGGCTCTCCACACAAGGTCTTAGGCCCGGCATCGACGTGAGAGGAATCCTGAGAGGCCCCCTAGCAACTCCCATGGGCACTGGCCTTTTCTGAGCCACAGGAGCGGGTCCCTGAGGTCCCCATGCTAAGACGAGAGCACCTGCTCCAACTCAAGATAATCCAGGAGGTTCTCCCCTCCAGGCGAGATGAGGCCCATTTCCCCTGAGGCATCTCGAGGCTAATCACACCTAACCTCTGGAAACTTCCCAAAGGGGTCTTTGACACCGCCTGCTGCAAGTCAAGAAGATCACCGGACATACCCGTCTCCACTCGAGATGAAGCACGAGGGTCCCGGCCCACATCCCAGAGGAGCCCCGTTTCCGCCTCGTATCTAGAGAGGAGGGATCCTTTCCCCTGCGGTGGTCGGGAAAGAATTCCTGGCGTTCCCCCGTCGCATCTCAAGAGGACAGTGCTCTCCACAGGAAAAGGCCAGAGGAACTCCAGGGTCGTGCCACCATTCCAAGAGTTCCCCAGATGTCTCAGTCCATTCCAGAGGAACCTGTTTCCCTGCACTGCCACGACTTTCACGCCGAGGATCGTCTCACACCAAGGTGGCATGTGGGACAGCCCTGTGGGAAAGCCTCATGGGAAAGCCTAGAGGGAAAGCCACAGATCCCTTGATCCACGCGACGGGAAGCGTGACACTGCTGCTACCGCTCGGGAGGAAAGCGCACGTGCATGCCCCCCACTCGAGACGAGGACTGACTCCCCTGGGGAGACTCCAGAAGTACCACAAGATCCATGTCAGCACTGGAGAGGAATCTTCAGGTTCCAGCCCCGACTTCACACAAGGTCTTAGGCCCCGGCATCGACAGGAGAGGAATCCTGAGAGGCCCCTAGAAACTTGAATGGGGACTGGCCTTTCCTGAGGCCACCAGAGCTGGCCCCTGAGGTCCCCGTCGTAAGTCGAGAGCACCTGCCGCAACTCGAGAAAATCCAGGAGGTTCTCCCCTCCAGGCGAGATGAGGCCCATTTCCACTGAGGTGTCTCGAGGCTAATCACACCTAACCTCTGGAACTTCCAAAAGGTACTTTACACCCTTGCTGCAACTCAAGAAGTTCCCCGACATACCCGTCTCCACTCGAGAATAAGCAAGATGGTCCCCCCCACATCCACAGGAGGCGCGTTTCCGCCTCGTCGCTCGAGATGAGGGATCCTTTCCTTCCGGGGGCCAGCGTGAGGAATTCCGCCTATGGCAAAGGTCATGAGGAAGGAGGCTTGGGCATGCCAAAGGCGTGATCAAGCCTCAGGTAACCCCCTGTTCCCGAGCATCGAACCCCAAAACCAGAGTCTGTTTTATGCTCTCACCTACACTTCTGACTTTACGGGGGCTCTCCCCATAACTGTTTCTCTCGGAGAAGAAGTAAACGTGCAGCTTCAAGGCAATAAATATTCTTGGCATGACAAGAGTGTTTCAGCTTGCCGACTCCTCTGAAGGTTATCTAGCCCACCTTTATAGGTTTGTCCGGCCACATGTGATTGTTTACAGCCTCCCAACCTGAGAGGCATGAGATGTTTTAGACTTACTAAAGGCAAATTATTTTGGGGAGTTAGAAATTATTAGTATAGTTGGTTAGGAATTATATTGGTGAAGGGTTCTTCATTTGTTGTGTCAAAAATTGCTGCTAATTCCCTGCTCTGGGTGGGGACAAGGATATTTTAGGTCAAACCTCTCTGCTGACAGACCAGCTTGTGTGACAGGATTATCCATACTGCTGCCACTAGGCACAAGATTGTTTACTACCTCTCAACTGTAAACAGCACAGAGAGTTTTGGAGTATTTTGAGAGTCTTAATTAGCATAGGACTTTTTCTTCTTGTTGAGTCAATGATTGCCACCAGGCCTCCATATCCTTAGGCACTTGGGAATATATAATCAATGTATTTGGAATATAGCAAAGGAAATATAGCAGTTTTTGATGTTAGCAATACTAGACTTTTTGAGTTAATGGATTTTCACTTTTGTAATAGATCACTGTACTTTGTTATATATCACTGTGTCCTTTCTATGTAAGAATGTAACTTTATCATATCTTAAGACTAAATAGATCTTAAGGGGAGAATTGATGAAAGGATTTTCATTTGTTAGGCTGATGTTTGCTGATAAATCTCCATGTTCCCTACCCTTATAATGAATATAACTAGTATATAGGAGAAATAAGTATTAACCTTTAAGCATATAGGAGAAATAAGAATTCACCTTTAAGACTAATCATGTTAACCTTGGTTAAATAAATTCCTTTCTTGATTGTAACTCACTACACCCTCACCCTATAGGAATGTAACTTTATTTGGAGGGTGGTGCCTGGTTTAAGAAAAAACACCCTTGGAAGAAATAAGTTTATTTGGTTATCAGAAAGAAAGGATCATAAAATGTCAGCAGGTCTCATTCATGGCCAGAAGATGATGTAAGATCCCTAAGACCTTTTTTTTATACATTTATGTGAAGCACCTGATTTTGATAAAGGTCAGGATGCCGACTCCTGCGTGACTCTGTATTCATCCCTATGTGTAACAAGAGGTATACAAGCAAAACCAAAAATAAAGAAATCAGATCAGTTTCCGGAAAGACTGATTCCCCCATGTCGCTTCTTTTTTGCTCCCGTTTTTCTGGCTGAATTCTCTACTGGAGGATGGATGTTATTCCACGTAATCCAAGTTATTCAGCCTCTTTTTCTCCAATAATCTTCCTACTACACTATCCATTTCTAATCTCTTTATATCTGGGATTAAATATGTATATTTCCAAAGACGACGACTACGTCCCCACCTTCGAATCACCCTGGATCCACCGGGGCTGGACCACGGCACTTTCCCTGCTTGGTCGGGAAAGAATTCCCGGCGTTCCCACCGAATCTCAAGAAGAGGCGCTCTCCACAGGAAAGGCGAGAGGAATTCCAGGGTCGTGCCACAATTCCAAGAGTCCCCCAGATGTCTCAGTCCATTCCAGAGGAACCTGTTTTCCCTGCACTGCCTTGATTTTCACGCCGAGGATCGACTGGCACCACGGTGGCACGTGGGACAGCGATGTGGGAAAGCCTCGTGGGAAAGCCTCGAGGGAAAGCCCCGTGGGAAATACCTCGAGGGAAAGACACAGATCTCTTGATCCACGCGACGGGCAGAGTGACACTGCTACTGCAGCTCGGGAGGTAAGCGTTCTTGCATGATCCCGCTGAGAAGAGGACTGACACCCCTGGGGAGACTCAAGAAGTACCCCAAGAACCATGTCAGCACGGGAGAGGAATCCTCAGGTACCGGCCTCGACTTCACACAAGGTCTTAGGCCCCACCATCGACGGAGAGGAATCCCGAGAGGCCCCGTAGCCACTCGGATGGGAACTGGCCTTTCCTGACGCCACCAGAGCGGGTCCCTGAGGTCCCAGCGTACGTTGAGAACACCTGCCACAATTCGAGAAAATCCAGGAGGTTCTCCCCACCAGGCAAGATGAGGCCAATTTCCGCTGAGGCTCTCGAGGCTAATCACACCTAAACTCTGGAAATTCCAAAGGTTCCTTAACAACCTTGCTGAAACTCAAGAAGTTCCCCGACATACCGTCTCCACTCCAGAGGAAGCACGAGGGTCCCGCCCACATCCAGAGGAGCCCCGTTTATGCCTCGGACCTCGAGATGACGGATCCTTTCCCTGCTTGGTCGGGAAAGAATTCCCGGCGTTCCCGTCCCATCTCAAGAGGAGGCGCTCTCCACAGGAAAGGCGAGCGGAACTCCAGGGTCGTACCACCATTCCAAGAGTCCCCCAGATGTCTCAGTCCATTCCAGAGGAACATGTTTTCCCTGCACTGCCTCGACTTTCAAGCCGAGGATCGACTCACACCCTGGTGGCAGGTGGGACAGCCCTGTGGGAAAGACTCTTGGGAAAGCCTTGAAGGAAAGACTTGAGTGAAAGCTACAGATCCCTTGACCACGCGTTAGGAAGCGTGACACTGCTGCTACAGCTCGGGAGGAAAGCGCACGTGCATGCCCACACTCGAGACGAGGACTGACTTCCCTGGGGAGACTCCAGAAGTACCCAAGAACCATGTCAGCACTGGAGAGGAATCCTCAGGATCCGGCCTCGACTCCACACAAGGTCTTAGGCCCCGGCATCGACCCAAGAGGAATCCCGAGAGTCCCCCTGGCAACTTGCATGGGGACTGGCCTTTCCTGAGGCCACGAGACCGGGTCCCTGAGGTCCCCGTCGTAATTCGAGAGCACCTGCCGTAACTCGAGAAAATCCAGGAGGTTCTCCCCTACAGCAAAATGAGGCCTATTTCCACTGACGCATCTAGAGGCTAAGCACACCTAACCTCTGGAACTTCCAATGGTTCCTTCACACACTTGCTGCAACTCAAGAGCTTTCCCGACACCACCCGTCTACACTCAAAGGAAAAACCGAGGGTCCCGCCCACATCCAGAGAAAGCCCCGATCCCCCTCGAGGCTCCAAAGGAGAGATCTTTTAAATGCTTGCATTTCCCGAGTCGAAGACCTTGTGTTGAGTTGGGACCGGAAACTGAGGATTCCTCTCCAGTGCTGACGTGGATTTTTGGGTACTTCTGGGACTCTCCCCAGGGGAGTCAGTCCTCGTCTCGAGTGGGGAAATGCACGTGGGCTTTCCTCCACTAAAGGTGGCAGCAGTGTCATGCTACCCGACGGGTGGATCAAGGGATGTGTGGCTTTCCCTGTAGGATTTCCCATGAGGCTTTCCCACGAGGCTAACACACAGGGCTGTCCCACGTGCCACCGTGGTGTGAGTCGATCCTCGGGCGTGACAGTCAAGGCAGGTGCAGGTAAAAGAGTTTCCTTTGAATGGACTCAGTCCTCTGGGGACTCTTGGATTGGTGGCACGACCCTGGAGTTCCTCTCGCCTTTCCTGTGGAGAGCGCTTCCTCTTGAGATGCGACGGGAATGCCGGGAATTCTTTCCGACCACGCAGGGAAAGGATCCCTCATCTCGAGCTACAAGGAGGAAAAGGGCCTCCTCTGGATGTGCAAGGGACGCTCGCGCTTCCTCTCGAGTGGACAAGGGTATGTCGGGGAACTTCTTGAGTTGCAGCAAGGGTGTGAAGGACCCTATGGAAGTTCCAAAGGTTAGATGTGATTAGCCTCGAGTCGCCTCAGCGGAAATGGGCCTCATCTAGCCTGGAGGGAGAATCTACAGGATTTTCTCGAGTTGCGGTAGGTGCTCTCGATTTACGACGGGGACCACAGGGACCGTATCTGGTGGCCTCAGGAAAGGCCACTCTCCGTGCGAGTTGCTTATTGGCCTCTCGGGATTCCTCTCCCGTCGATGCCGGGCCTAAGACCTTGTGTGGATCCGTGCCGGAACCTGAGGATTCCTCTCCAGTGCTGACATGGATCTTGGATTCTTCTGGAGTCTCCCCAGGGAGTCAGTCCTCGTTACGAGTGGGGCAGGCACGTGCGGTTTCCTCCCGAGCTGTAGCAGCGGCGTCATGATTCCCTTCGCGTGGATCAAGGGATCTGAGGCTTTCCGTCGAGGCTTTCCCACGAGGCTTTCCACGAGACTTTCCCACAGGGCTGTCCCACGTGCCACCGTGATGTGAGTCGATCCTCGGCATGAAAGTTGAGGCAGTGCAGGGAAAACAGGTTTCCCTGGAATGGAGTGAGCCTCTGCGGGACTCTGGAATGGTGGCACGACCCTGGAGTTCCTCTCGCCTTTCCTGTGGAGAGCGCCTCCTCTTGAGATGCGACGGGAACGCCGGAATTCATCCAGAACACGCAGGGAAAGGATCCCTTCTCTCGAGCTAGGAGGCGGAAACGGGGCTCCTCTGGATGTGGG
The DNA here is from genome assembly GCF_001704415.2 of Capra hircus. Lineage (NCBI taxonomy): Eukaryota > Metazoa > Chordata > Mammalia > Artiodactyla > Bovidae > Capra > Capra hircus. Next base: position 5,161 of record NW_017213731.1, on the reverse strand, counting down.
CGGGACCTCGTGCTTCCTCTCGAGTGGAGACGGGTATGTCGGGGAACTTCTTGAGTTGCAGCAAGGGTGTGAAGGACCCTTTGGAAGTTCCAGTGGTTAGGCGTGATTAGCCTTGAGATGTCTCAGCAGAAAGGGCCTCATCTCTCCTGGAAGGGAGAACCTCCTGGATTTTCTCGAGTTGCGGCAGGTGCTCTCGACTTACGACGGGACCTCAGGGACCCGCTCTGGTGGCCTCAGGAAAGGCCAGTCCCCATGCGAGTTGCTCAGGGCCTCTCGGGATTCCTCTCCCGTCGATGCGGGCCTAAGACCTTGTGTGGAGTCGGTGCCAGAAGCTGAGGAGTCCTCTCCAGTGCTGACATGGATCTTGGGATACTTCTTGAGTCTCCCCAGGGCAGTCAGTCCTCGTTACGAGTGGGGCATGCACGTGCAATTTCCTCCCGAGCTGTAGCAGCAGTGTCACGCTTCCCTTCGCGTGGAACAAGGATCTGTGCTTTCCCTCGAGGCTTTCCCACGAGGCTTTCCATGAGGCTTTCCCCAGGGCTGTCCCACGTGCCACCTTGGTGTGAGTCGATCCTCGGCTTGAAAGTCCAGGCAGTGCAGGGAAAACAGGTTTCCCTGGAATGGACTGAGACATCTGGGGACTCTGGGAATGGTGGCACGACCCTGGAGTTCCTCTCGCCTTTCCTGTGGAAAGCGCCTCTTCTTGAGATGCGACGGGAACGCCAGGAATTCTTCCCGACCACGCAGGGAAAGGATCCCTCCTCTCGAGCTAGGAGGCGAAAACGGGCTCCTCTGGATGTGGGGGACTCTCGTGCTTCCTCTCGAGTGGAGACGGGTATGTCGGGGAACTTCTTGAGTTGCAGCAAGGGTGTGAAGGACCCTTTGGAAGTTCCAGAGGTTGGTGTGATTAGCCTCGAGACGCCGCAGCGGAAAGGCCTCATCTCGCCTGGAAGGGAGAACCTCCTGGAATTTCTCGAGTTGCGGCAGGTGCTCTCGACTTACGACGGGACCTCAGGGACCCGCTCTGGTGGCCTCAGGAAAGGCCAGTCCCCATGCGAGTTGCTCGGGGCCTCTCGGATTCCTCTCCCGTCGATGCCAGGGCCTAAACCTTCTGTGGAATTGGTGCCGGAACTGAGGATTCCTGGTGCTGACATGGATCTTGGGGCACTTCTGGAGTCTCCCCAGGGGGAGTCAGTCCTCGTCTCGAGTGGGGGCATGCACGTGCGTTTCCTCCCGAGCTGTACAGTCATGTTAGGATCAAGGGTGTGGCTTTCCCTCGAGGCTTTCCCACGAGCTTTCCACGAGGCTTTCCCACAGGGCTGTCCACGTGTGTGTGAGTCGATTCAGCTTGAAAGTGAGGCAGTGCAGGGAAAACAGGTTTCCCTGGAATGGACTGAGACATCTGGGGACTCTGGGAATGGTGGCACGAACCTGGAGTTCCTCTGGCCTTTTACTGTGGAGAGGGCCTCCTCTTGAGATGCGACGGGAACGTCGGAATTCTTTCCCGACCACGCAGGGAAAGTGTCCCTCCTCTCCAGCTATGAGGCGGTAACGGGGCTCCTCTGGATGTGGGCGGGAACTCGTTCTTCCTCTCGAGTGGAGACGGGTATGTCGAGGCACTTTTGAGTAGCAGCAAGGGTGTGACGGACCCTTTGGAAGTTCCAGAGGTTAGTTGTGATTAGCCAGACGCCTCATTGGAAATGGGCCTCATCTTGCCTGGAAGGGAGAACCTCCTGGATTTCTCGAGTTGGGGCAGGTGCTCTCGTCTTACGACGGGGACCTCAGGGACCCGCTCTGGTGGACTCAGGAAAGGCCAGTCCACATGAATGTTGCTCGGGTGTCTCTCGGAATTTCTCTCCCGTAGATGCTGGAGCCCAAAACCTTGTGTGGAGTCGGTGCCGGAAACTGAGGATTCCTCTCCTGTGCTGACATGGATCTTGGGTACTTCTGGAGTCTCCCCAGGTGAGTCAGTCCTCGTCTCGAGTGGGGGCATGCACGTGCACTTTCCTCCCGAGCTGTAGCAGCAGTGTCACGCTTCCTTTAGCGTGGATCAAGGGATCTGTGGCTTTCCCTCGAGGCTTTCCCAAGAGGCTTTCCCACGAGGCTTTCCCACAGGGCTGCCACGTGCCACTGTAGTGTGAGTCTACCCTCGGCTTGAAAGTTGAGGCAGTGCTGGGAAAACAGTTTTCTCTGGAATGGACGGAGATATCTGGGGGACTCTCGAAATGGTGGCACAACCCTGGAGTTCCTCTCGCCTTACCTGTGGAGAGCGCCTCCACTTGAGATGCGACGGAAAGCCGGGAATTCTTTCACAACTACGCGGGGAAGGATCCCTCCTCTCGAGCTATGAGGCGGAAACGGGGCTCTTCTGGATCTGGGTTGGACTCTCGTGCTTCCTCTGGATTGGAGACGGGTATGTCAGGGAACTTCTTGAGTTGCAGCAAAGGTGTGAAGGACCCTTTGGAAGTTCCAGAGGTTATGTGTGATTAACCTTGAGACGCCAGCGGAAATGGGCCTCATCTCGCCTGGAGGGGAGAACCTCTTTGATTTTCTCGAGTTACCCCAGGTGCTCTCGACTTACGCCGGGACCTCAGGGACCCGCTCTGGTGGCCTCAGGAAAGGCCAGTCCCCATGCAAGTTGCTCAGGGGCCCCTCGGGATTCCTCTCCCGTCGATGCCGGGGCCTAAGGCCTTGTGGGGGAGTCGGTGCCGGAACCTGAGGATTCCTCTCCAGTGCTTACAAGGATCTTGAGGTACTTCTGGAGTATCCCCAGGGGAGTCAGTCCTCGTCTCGAGTGGGGGCATGCACGTGCGCTTTCCTCCCGAGCTGTAGCAGCAGTGTCACGCTTTCCTTCGAGTGGATCATGGGATCTGTGGCGTTCCATCGAGGCTTTCCTCGAGGGTTTCCCACAGGGCTGTCCCACGTTGCTCCGTGGTGTGAGTTGATCCTGGCTTGAAAGTCGAGGCAGTGCAGGGAAAACAGGTTTCCCTGGAATGGACTGAGACATTTGGGGACTCTGGGAATGGTGGCATGACCCTGGAGTTCCTCTCGCCTTTCCTGTGGAGAGCGCCTCCTCTTGAGATGAGACGGGAACGCCGGCAATTCTTTCCCGAACACGCAGGGAAAGGATCCCTCCTCTCGAGCTATGAGGCGGAAACGGGGCTTCTCTGGATGTGGGCGGGACTCTCGTGCTTCCTCTCGAGTGAAGACGGGTATGTCCGGGAACTTCTTGAGTTGCAGCGAGGGTGTGAAGGACCCTTTGGAAGTTCCAGAGGTTATGTGTGATTAACCTTGAGACGCCACAGCGGAAATGGGCCTCATCTCGCCTGGAGGGGAGAACCTCCTGGATTTTCTCGAGTTGCGGCAGGTGCTGTCGACTTACGACGGGGACTTCAGGGACCCGATCTGGTGGCCTCAGGAAAGGCCAGTCCCCATGCGAGTTGCTCGGGGGCCTCTTGGGTTTCCTCTCCCGTCGATGCCGGGCCTAAGACCTTGTGTGGAGTCGGTGCCGGAACGTGAGGATTCCTCTCCAGTGCTGACATGGATCATGGGGTACTTCTGGAGTCTCCCCGGGTTAGTCAGTCCTAGTCTCGAGTGGGGGCATGCACGTTCAATTTCCTCCCGATCTGTGGAAGCAGTGTCACACTTCCGATAGCGTGTATCAAGGATCTGCAGCTTTCCCTCGAGGCTTTCCAATGAGGCTTTCCCTCGAGGATTTTCCTCAGGGCTGTCCCACGTGCCACCGTGGTGTGAGTCGATCCTCGGCTTGAAAGTCGAGGCAGTGGAGGGAAAACAGGTTTCCCTGGAATTGACAGAGATATCTGGGGACTCTGGAATGGTGGAACGACCCTGGAGTTTCTCTCGCCTTTCCTGTGGAGAGGGCCTCCTCTTGAGATGCGACTGGAACGCCGGGAATGCTTTACAGACCACGCAGGTAAAGGATCCCTCCTCTCGAGCTATGAGGTGGAAACGGTGCTCCTCTGAAAGTGGGCGGGAAGATCTTGATACTCTCGAGTGGAGCGGGTATGTCGGAGAACTTCTTGAGTTGCAGCAAGGGTGTGAAGGACCTTTGGAAGTTCCAGAGGTTAGGTGTGATTAGCCTCCAGACGCCTCAGCGCAAATGGGCCTCATCTCGCCTTTAAGGACGCCAAGATCCATGTCAGCACTGGAGAGGAATCCTCAGGTTCCGGCACCGACTCCACACAAGGTCTTAGGCCCCGGCATCGACGGGAGAGGAATCCCGAGAGGCCCCCGAGAAACTCGCATGGGGAATGGCCTTTCCTGAGGCCACCAGAGCGGGTCCCTCAGGTCCCCGTCGTAAGTCGAGATCACCTGTCCCAACTCGAAAAAATCCAGGAGGTTCTCCCCTCCAGGCGAGATGAGGCCCATTTCCGCTGAGGCGTCTCGTGGCTAATCACACCTAAACCTCTGGAACTTCCAAAGGGTTCTTCACACCCTTGCTGCAACTCAAGAAGTTCCCCGACATACCCGTCTCCACTCGAGAGGAAGCACGAGAGTCCCGCCCACATCCAGAGGAGCCCCGTTTCCGCCTCACAGCTAGAGAGGAGGTATCCTTTCCCTGCGTGGTCGGAAAGAATTCCCGGTCTTCCCGTCACAACTCAAGAGGAGGCGCTTCAACAGGAAAGGTGAGAGGAACTCCAGGGTCGTGCCACCATTCAGAGTACCCCAGATATCTCAGTCCATTCCAGGGAAACCTGTTTTCCCTGCACTGCCTCGACTTTCAAGCCGAGGATCGACTCACAGCACGGTGGCACGTGGGACAGCCCTGTGGGAAAGCCTCGTGAGAAACTCATGGGAAAGCCTCGAGGGAAAGCCACTGATCCCTTGATCCACTCGACGGGAAGAATGACACTGCTGCTACAGCTCGGGAGGAAAGCGCTCTTCAATGCCCCCACTCGAATGAGGACTGACTCCCCTGGGGAGACTCCGAAGTACCCCAAGATCCATGTCAGCACTGGAGAGGAATCCTCAGGTTCCAGGACCGACCCACACAAGTTCTTAGGCCCCGGAATCGATGGGAGAGGAACCCGAGAGCCACCGAGCAACTCGCATGGGACTGGCCTTTCCCTGCGCCACCAGATCGGGTCCTGACGTCCCCTCTTAAGTCGAGAGCACCTGTTGCCAAATGCCATCGTGCCGG
>NW_017213730.1:0-15338 GCF_001704415.2 Capra hircus | reverse complement strand
AAGGCTGGAACAAAGCTAGTTCTATCAGAGGTAAGAAAAAAATTGATGTGTGGTGTGGAAGCTGTTGCTGGGCCGCACTGCTTCAGGCCCCCCACCCTCCGCCCCGAGAGAAACAGGCGCCCTGTGGCCCCTAGGTCCTGGATGCAGTTTCACACATAGAATGTGTCCCCATAGGAGCCAAGAATTTTCCTGACAGACCTAGGCTCACTAGAGCTCTCCTACAGAGCAAAGGGATGGGACAGATGTGTGGCTGTGGCTCTGCTTTCCCTGGGAGTGTGGAGCCGCTCCCTATGGCCCCGGGCTCCAGGGGAAGTTGCCCCTGAATAATGACCTCCAAGAAGCGCTTTTCCAACTGGCTGAGACGTGGAGTTCTCAGGATGCAGGGAAAGCGAGTGTCCTTCGGGGAAGCAAAGGCAGTCACCTGTTATCATGACTTTACTAGAATAGTAGGTACCTTCTCCGGTTGGGCAGAGGCCTTCCCTACCTGATCTGAAAAAGAAAATGAAGTAGCTCGCTGATTTGAGAAATAATTCCCAGACTTGGGTTTCCAACCAGTATAGAATCCGACAATGGCCCTGTCTTTGTAGCCGCGTTAATTAACAGGTATGTGAAGCTCTAAATATCAGTGGAAATTACATACAGCATATAGGCCCCAGTGTTCTGGAATGGTGGAAAGAAACAACCAAACTCTTGAAGAGACACTTTCAAAATGGATCATAGAGACTGACTGTACGTGGATGGGCTTGCTTCCGGCAGACTTACTCATATTACGGGTAACCGCACGTTCCCACAGTTGTTGTCCTTATGAAATTTTCTATGGGAGACCCCCTCCCACAGTGAGGCAGGTGTTAGCAGATTTGCCACAAGTAAGGGGGTGGGATTTCACAGCAGATGGAACAATTAGGTAAGGTAATAAATCAGGTAACTAAGTTTGTATAAAAAAGAATATCATTCCCCCTTGAGGAACAGATTCATGAATTTGTGCTCAGTGATCAGGTGTGGCTCAATGACTGGAAACACAATTCCTTGGCCTGACATCGGAAAGGTCCTTATACTGTTGTTTTAGCCACAATTCTGAAAGAGATGGGAATACCAGACCACCTAACCTGCCTCTTGAGAAATCTGGATGAAGGTCAGGAAGCAACAGTTAGAGCAGGACATGGAACAACAGACTGGTTCCAAAAAGGAAAAGGAGTATGTCAAGGCTGTATATTGTCACCCTGTTTATTTAACTTCTATGCAGAGTACATCATGAAAAATGCTGGGATGGAAGATACATAAGCTGGAATCAAGATTGCCGGTAGAAATATCAATCAACTTAGATATGCAGATGACACCACCATTATGGCAGAACGTGAAGAGGAACGGGTATGTCAGGGGAACTTCTTGAGTTGCAGCAAGGGTGTGAAGGACCCTTTGGAAGTTCAGGGGTTAGGTGTGGTTAGTCTCGAGATGCCTCAGCGGAAATGGGCCTCATGTCGCCTGGAATGGAGAGGCTCCTGGATATTCCCGAGTTTCAGCAGGTGCTCTCGAGTTACGACGGGGATTCAGGGACCCGCTCTGGCGGCCGCAGGAAAGGCCAGTTACCATGCGTGTTGCTAGGGGGCCTCTCGTGATTACTCTCCCGTTGATGCCGGGGCCTAAGACCTTGTGTGGAGTCGGGGCCGGAAGCTGAGGATTCCTCTCCAGTGCTGACATGGATTTTGGGGTACTTCTGGAGTCTCCACAAAGGAGTCAGGCCTCGTCTCGAGTGGGGGCATGAGCGTGCCCTTTCCTCCCATGCTGTAGCAGCAGTGTCACGCTTCCCCTTGCGTGGACCAAGGGATCTGTGGCTTTCCCTCGAGTCTTTCCCACTAGGCTTTCCCACAGGGCTGTCCCACGTGTCACGGTGGTGTGAGTCGATCCTCGGCGTGAAAGCCGAGGCAGTGCAGGGAAAACAGGTTCCTGTGGAACGGACTGAGATATCTGGGGGAGTCTTGGAATGGTGGCACGACCCTGCAGTTCCTCTCCCCTATCCTTTGGAGAGCGCCTCCTCTTGAGATGCGATGGGAATGCCGGGAATTCTTTCCCGACCAAGCAGGGAAAGGATTCGTCCTCTCGAGCTACGAGCCGGAAACGGAGCTCCTCTGGATGTGGCCGGGACCCTCGTTCTTCCTCTTGAGTGGAGACGGGTATTTCGGGGAACTTCTTGAGTTGCAGCATGGCTGTGAAAGACACTTTGGAAGTTCCAGAGGTCAAGTGTGATTAGCCTCGAGACACCTCAGTGGAAACGGGCCTCATCTCGCCTGCAGGGGAGAACCTCCTGGATTTTACCAAGTTGCGGCAGGTGCTCTTGACTTACGACGGGGACCTCATGGACCCGCTCTGGTGACCTCAGGAAAGGCCAGTCCCCATGCGAGTTGCTAGAGGGCCTGTCGCTGTTCCTCTTCCGTCGATGCCAGGGCCTAAGACCTTGTGTGGAGTCGGGGCTGGAACCTGAGGATTCCTCTCCAGTGCTGACATGGATCTTGGGGTACTTCTGGAGTCTCTCCTGGGGAGTCAGTGCTCATCTCGTGTGGGGGCATGCTCGTGAGCTTTCCTCACGAACTGTAGCAGCAGTGTCACACTTCCCGTCGCGGGGATCAAGGGATCTGTGGCTTTCCCTCGAGGCTTTCCGACGAGGCTTTCCCACAGGGCTGTCCCACGTGGGACATGCCATGGTGGAGTGAGCGGATCCTCGGCGTGAAAGTAGAGGCAGTGCAGGGAAAACAAATTCCTCTGGAATGGACTGAGATATCTGGGGGTCCCTTGGAATTGTGGCACAACACTGGGGTTTCTCTCGCCTTTCCTGTTGAGAGCGCCTCTTCTTGAGATGGGACGGGAAAGCCGGGAATTCTTTCCAGACGAAGCAGGAAAAGAATCCCTAATCTCAAGCTTCGAGGTGGAAACCAGGCTCCTCTGAATGTGGGCGGGACCCTCGTGCTTCCTCTCGAGTGGAAACTGGTATGTCGGGGAACTTCTTGAGTTGCAGCAAGCGTGTGAAGGACCCTTTGGAAGTTCCAGAGGTTAGGTGTGATTAGCCTCGAGACGCCTCAGCGGAAATGGGCCTCATCTCGCCTGGAGGGGAGAACCTCCTGGATGTTCTCGAGTTGCTGCAGGTGCTCTCGACTTAAGACGGGGACCTCAGGGACCCGCTCTGGTGGCCTCAGGAAAGGCCAGTCCCCATGCGAGTAGCTCGGGGGCCTCTTGGGATTCCTCTCCCTTCGATGCCGGGGCCTAAGACCTTGTGTGGAGTCGGTGCAGAAACCTGAGGATTCCTCTCCAGTGCTGACATGGATCTTAGGGTACTTCTGGAGTCTCCCCAGGGGAGTCAGTCCTCCTCTCAGTGGGGGCATGCACGTGCGCTTTCCTCCCGCGTTGTAGCAGAAGTGTCACCCTCCCGTCGCGTGGATCATGGGATCAGTGGCTTTCCCTCGAGGCTTTCCCACGAGGCTTTCCCACGAGGATTTCCCACGAGGCTTTCCCACAGGGCTGTCCCACGTGCCACCGTGGTGTGAGTCGATCCTGGGCTTGAAAGTGGAGGCAGTGCAGGGACAACAGGTTTCCCTGGAGTGGACTGAGACATCTGGGGGACTCTGGGAATGGTGGCACGACCCTGGAGTTCCTCTCGCCTTTCCTGTGGAGAGCGCCTCCTCTTGAGATGCGACGGGAACGCCTGGAATTCTTCCCCGACCACGCAGGGAAAGGATCCCACCTCTCGAGCTTTGAGGCGGAAACGGGGCTCCTCTGGATGTGGGCGGGACTCTCGTGCTTCCTCTCCAGTGCAGAAGGGTATGTCGGGGAACTTCTTGAGTTGCAGCAAGGGTGTGAAGGACCCTTTGGAAGTTCCAGAGTTTAGATGTGATTAGCCTCGAGACGCCTCAGCGGAAATGGGCCTCATCTCGCCTGGAGGGGAGAACCTCCTGGATTTTCTCGAGTTGAGGCAGGTGCTCTCGAATTACGACGGGGACTTCAGGGACCCACTCTGGTGACCTCAGGAAAGGCCAGTCCCCTTGCGAGTTGCTCCGGGGCCTCTCGGGATTCCTCTCCCGTCGATGCCGGGGCCTAAGACCTTGTGTGGAGTCGGTGCCGGAACCTGAGGATTCCTCTCCAGTGCTGACATGGATCCTGGGGTACTTCTGGAGTTTCCCCAGGGGAGTCAGTCCTGCTCTCGAGTGGGGGCATGCACGTGCGCTTTCCTCCCGTAGCTGTAGCAGCAGTATCATGCTTCCCTTCGCGTGGATCAAGGGATCTGTGGCTTTCCCTCGAGGCTTTCCCAAGAGGCTTTCCCACGAGGCTTTCCCACAGGGCTGTCCCACTTGCCACCGTGGTGTGAGTCGATCCTCGGCTTGAAAGTCGAGGCAGTGCAGGGAGAAGCAGGTTTTCCCTGGAATGGACTGAGACATCTGGGGGACTCTGGGAATGGTGGCACGACCCTGGAGTTCCTCTCGCCTTTCCTGTAGCAGAGCGCCTCCTCTTTGAGCATGCGACAGGAACGCCCTGGAATTCTTTCCCGACCACGCAGGGAAAGGATCCCTCTTCTCGAGCTAGGAGGCTGAAACGGGGCTCCTCTGGCATGTGGGCGGGACTCTCGTGCTTCCTCTCGAGTGGAGACGGGTATGTCGGGGAACTTCTTGAGTTGCAGCAAGGGTGTGAAGGACCCTTTGGAAGTTCCAGATGTTAGGTGTGATTAGCCTCGAGACGCCTCAGCGGAAATGGGCCTCATCTCGCCTGGAGGGGAGAACCTCCTGGATTTTCTCGAGTTGGGCACGTGCTCTCGACTTACGATGGGGACCTCAGGGACCCGCTCTGGTGGCTTCAAGAAAGGCCAGTCCCCATGCGAGTTTGCTCGGGGCCTCTCCGGATTCCTCTCCCGTCAGATGCCGGGGCCTAAGACCTTGTGTGGAGTTGATGCCGGAACCTGAGGATTCCTGCTCCAGTGCTGACATGGATCATGGGGTACTTCTGGAGTCTCCCCAGAGGAGTCAGACCTGTCTCGAGTGGGGGCATGCACGTGCGCTTTCCTCCCGAGCTGTAGCAGCAGTGTCACATTTCCGTTCGCGTGGATCAAGGGATCTGTGGCTTTCCCTCAAGGCATTCCCACGAGGCTTTCCCACAGGGCTGTCCCACGTGCCACCGTGGTGTGAGTCGATCCTCGGCTTGAAAGTCGAGGCAGTGCAGGGAAAGCAGGTTTCCCTGGAATGGACTGAGACATCTGGGGGACTCTGGGAATGATGGCACGACCCTGGAGTTCCTCTCGCCTTTCCTGTGGAGAGCGCCTCCTCTTGAGATGCGACGGGAACGCTGGAATTCTTTCCTGACCACGCAGGGAAAGGATCCCTCCTCTCGAGCTAGGAGGCAGAAACGGGGCTCCTCTGGATGTGGGCGGGACTCTCGTGCTTCCTCTCGAGTGGAGACGGGTATGTCGGGGAACTTCTTGAGTTGCAGCAAGGTGTGAAGGACCCTTTGGAAGTTCCAGAGGTTAGGTGTGATTAGCCTCGAGACGCCTCAGCGGAAATGGGCCTCATCTCGCCTGGAGGGGAGAACCTCCTGGATTTTCTCGAGTTGCGGCAGGTGCTCTCGACTTACGATGGGGACCTCAGGGACCCGCTCTGGTGGCCTCAAGGAAAGGCCAGTCCCCATGCGAGTTGCTCTGGGGGCCTCTCGGGATTCCATCTCCCGTCGAATGCCGGGGCCTAAGACCTTGTGTGGAGTTGGTGCCGGAACCTGAGGATTCCTCTCCAGTGCTGACATGGATCTTGGGGTACTTCTGGAGTCTCCCCAGGGGAGTCAGTCCTCGTCTCGATGGGGGCATGCACTGTGCGTTTCCTCCCGAGCTGTAGCAGCAGTGTCAGGCTTTCCCTTCTGCGTGGATCAAGGGATCATGTGGCTTTCCCTCGAGGCTTTCCCACGAGGCTTTCCCAGCAGGGCTGTCCCACGTGCCACCGTGGTGTGAGTCGATCCTCGGCTTGAAAGTCGAGGCAGTGCAGGGAAAACAGGTTTCCCTGGAATGGACTGAGACATCTGGGGGACTCTGGGAATGTGGCACGACCCTGGAGTTCCTCTCGCCTTTCCTGTGGAGAGCGCCTCCTCTTGAGATGCGACGGGAACGCCTGGGAATTCTTTCCCGACCACGCAGGGAAAGGATCCCTCCTCTCGAGCTAGGAGGCGGAAACGGGGCTCCTCTGGATGTGGGCGGGACTCTCCGTGCTTCCTCTCGAGTGGAGACGGTATGTCGGGGAACTTCTTGAGTTGCAGCAAGGGTGTGAAGGACCCTTTGGAAGTTCCAGAGGTTAGGTGTGATTAGCCTCGAGATGCCTCAGCGGAAATGGGCCTCATCTCGCCTGGAGGGGAGAACCTCCTGGATTTTCTCGAGTTGCGGCAGGTGCTCTCGACTTACGACGGGGACCTCAGGGACCCGCTCTGGTGGCCTCAGGAAAGGCCAGTCCCCATGCGAGTTGCTCCGGGGCCTCTCGGGATTCCTCTCCCGTCGATGCCGGGGCCTAAGACCTTGTGTGGAGTCAGTGCCGGAACCTGAGGATTCCTCTCCAGTGCTGACATGGATCTTGGGGTACTTCTGGAGTCTCCCCAGGGGAGTCAGTCCTCGTCTCGAGTGGGGGCATGCACGTGCGCTTTCCTCCCGAGCTGTAGCAGCAGTGTCAGCGCTTCCCTTCGCGTGGATCAAGGGATCTGTGGCTTTCCCTCGAGGCTTTCCCAAGGCTTTCCCACGAGGCTTTCCCACAGGGCTGTCCCACGTGCCACCGTGGTGTGAGTCGATCCTCGGCTTGAAAGTCGAGGCAGTGCAGGGAAAACAGGTTTCCCTGGAATGGACTGAGACATCTGGGGGACTCTGGGAATGGTGGCACGACCCTGGAGTTCCTCTCGCCTTTCCTGTGGAGAGCGCCTCCTCTTGAGATGCGACGGGAACGCCGGGAATTCTTTCCCGACCACGCAGGGAAAGGATCCCTCCTCTCGAGCTAGGAGGCGGAAACGGGGCTCCTCTGGATGTGGGCGGAACTCTCGTGCTTCCTCTCGAGTGGAGACGGGTATGTCGGGGAACTTCTTGAGTTGCAGCAAGGGTGTGAAGGACCCTTTGGAAGTTCCAGAGGTTAGGTGTGATTAGCCTCGAGACGCCTCAGCGGAAATGGGCCTCATCTCGCCTGGAGGGGAGAACCTCCTGGATTTTCTCGAGTTGCGGCAGGTGCTCTCGACTTACGACGGGGACCTCAGGGACCCGCTCTGGTGGCCTCAGGAAAGGCCAGTCCCCATGCGAGTTGCTCGGGGCCTCTCGGGATTCCTCTCCCGTCGATGCCGGGGCCTAAGATCCTTGTGTGGAGTCGGTGCCGGAACCTGAGGATTCCTCTCCAGTGCTGACATGGATCTTGGGGTACTTCTGGAGTCTCCCCAGGGGAGTCAGTCCTCGTCTCGAGTGGGGGCATGCACGTGCGCTTTCCTCCCGAGCTGTAGCAGCAGTGTCGCGCTTCCCTTCGCGTGGATCAAGGGATCTGTGGCTTTCCCTCGAGGCTTTCCCACGAGGCTTTCCCACGAGGCTTTCCCACAGGGCTGTCCCACGCTGCCACCGTGGTGTGAGTCGAATCCTCGGCTTGACAGTCCAGGCAGTGCTGGGAAAACAGGTTTCCCTGGAATGGACTGAGACATCTGGGGGACTCTGGGAATGGTGGCACTGATCCTGGAGTTCTTCTCGCCTTTCCTGTGGAGAGCGCCTCCTCTTGAGATGCGACCGGGAACGCTAGGAATTCTTTCCCGACCACGCAGGGAAAGGATCCCTCCTCTCGAGCTAGGCAGGCGGAAACGGGGCCACTCTGGATATGGGCGGGACTCTCGGCTTCCTCTCGAGTGGAGACGGGTATGTCGGGGAACTTCTTGAGTTGCAGCAAGGGTGTGAAGGACCCTTTGGAAGTTCCAGAGATTAAGGTGTGATTAGCCTCCGAGATGCCTCAGCGGAAATGGGCCTCATCTCGCCTGGAGGGGAGAACCTCCTGGATTTTCTCGAGTTGCGGCAGGTGCTCTCGACTTACGACGGGGACCTCAGGGACCCGCTCTGGTGCCTCAGGAAAGGCCAGTCCCCATGCGAGTTGCTCGGGGCCTCTCGGGATTCCTCTCCCGTCGATGCCGGGGCCTAAGACCTTGTGTGGAGTCGGTGCCGGAACCTGAGGATTCCTCTCCAGTGCTGACATGGATCTTGGGGTACTTCTGGAGTCTCCCCAGGGGTGTCAGTCCTCGTCTCGAGTGGGGGCATGCACGTGCGCTTTCCTCCCGAGCTGTAGCAGCAGTGTCACGCTTCCCTTCGCGTGGATCAAGGGATCTGTGGCTTTCCCTCGAGGCTTTCCCACGAGGCTTTCCCACGAGGCTTTCCCACAGGCTGTCCCACTGCCACCGTGGTGTGAGTCGATCCTCGGCTTGAAAGTCGAGGCAGTGCAGGGAAAACAGGTTCCCTGGAATGGACTGAGACATCTGGGGGACTCTGGGAATGGTGGCACGACCCTGGAGTTCCTCTCGCCTTTCCTGTGGAGAGCGCCTCCTCTTGAGATGCGACGGAACGCCGGGAATTCTTTCCCGACCACGCAGGGAAAGGATCCCTCCTCTCGAGCTAGGAGGCGGAAACGGGGCTCCTCTGGATGTGGGCGGGACTCTCGTGCTTCCTCTCGAGTGGAGACGGGTATGTCGGGGAACTTCTTGAGTTGCAGCAAGGGTGTGAAGGACCCTTTGGAAGTTCCAGAGGTTAGGTGTGATTAGCCTCGAGACGCCTCAGCGGAAATGGGCCTCATCTCGCCTGGAGGGGAGAACCTCCTGGATTTTCTCGAGTTGCGGCAGGTGCTCTCGACTTACGACGGGGACCTCAGGGACCCGCTCTGGTGGCCTCAGGAAAGGCCAGTCCCCATGCGAGTTGCTCGGGGCCTCTCGGGATTCCTCTCCCGTCGATGCTGGGGCCTAAGACCTTGTGTGGAGTCGGTGCCGGAACCTGAGGATTCCTCTCCAGTGCTGACATGGATCTTGGGGTACTTCTGGAGTCTCTCCCAGGGGAGTCAGTCCTCGTCTCGAGTGGGGGCATGCACGTGCGCTTTCCTCCCGAGCTGTAGCAGCAGTGTCACGCTTCCCTTCGCGTGGATCAAGGGATCTGTGGCTTTCCCTCGAGGCTTTCCCACGAGGCTTTCCCACGAGGCTTTCCCACAGGGCTGTCCCACCTGCCACGTGGTGTGAGTCGATCCTCGGCTTTGAAAGTCGAGGCAGTGCAGGGAAAACAGGTTTCCCTGGAATGGACTGAGACATCTGGGGGACTCTGGGAATGGTGGCACGACCCTGGAGTTCCTCTCGCCTTTCCTGTGGAGAGCGCCTCCTCTTGAGATGCGACGGAACGCCGGGAATTCTTTCCCGACCACGCAGGGAAAGGATCCCTCCTCTCGAGCTAGGAGGCGGAAACGGGGCTCCTCTGGATGTGGGCGGGACTCTCGTGCTTCCTCTCGAGTGGAGATCGGGTATGTCGGGGAACTTCTTGAGTTGCAGCAAGGGTGTGAAGGACCCTTTGGAAGTTCCAGAGGTTAGGTGTGATTAGCCTCGAGACGCCTCAGCGGAAATGGGCCTCATCTCGCCTGGAGGGGAGAACCTCCTGGATTTTCTCGAGTTGCGGCAGGTGCTCTCGACTTACGACGGGGACCTCAGGGACCCGCTCTGGTGGCCTCAAGAAAGGCCAGTCCCCATGCGAGTTGCTCTCGGGGCCTCTCGGGATTCCTCTCCGTCGATGCGGGGCCTAAAGATCTTGTGTGGAGTCAGGTGCCAGAACCTGAGGATTCCTCTCCAGTGCTGACATGGATCTTGGGGTACTTCTGGAGTCTCTCCCAGTGGGAGTCAGTCCTCGTCTCGAGTGGGGGCCATGCACGTGCGCTTTCCTCCCGAGCTTTAGCAGCAGTGTCAGCCTTCCCTTCGCGTGGATCAAGGGATCTGTGGCTTTCCCTCGAGGCTTTCCCAACGAGGCTTTCCCACGAGGCTTTCCCACAGGGCTGTCCCACGTGCCACCGTGGTGTGAGTCGATCCTCGGCTTGAAAGTCGAGGCAGTGCAGGGAAATCAGGTTTCCCTGGAATGGACTGAGACATCTGCAGGGGACTCTGGGAATGGTGGCACGACCTGGAGTTCCTCTCGCCTTTCCTGTGGAGAGCGCCTCCTCTTGAGATGCGACGGGAACGCCGGGAATTTCTTTCCCGAACACGCAGGGAAAGGATCCCTCCTCTCGAGCTAGGAGGCGAAACGGGGCTCCTCTGGATGTGGGCGGGACTCTCGTGCTTCCTCTCGAGTGGAGACGGGTATGTCGGGGAACTTCTTGAGTTGCAGCAAGGGTGTGAAGGACCCTTTGGAAGTTCCAGATGTTAGAGTGTGATTAGCCTCGAGACGCCTCAGCGGAAATGGGCCTCATCTCGCCTGGAGGGGAGAACCTCCTGGATTTTCTCGAGTTGCGGCAGGTGCTCCTCGACTTACGACGGGGACCTCAGGGACCCGCTCTGGTGGCCTCAGGAAAGGCCAGTCCCCTTGCGAAGTTGTCTGGGGGCCTCTCGGATTCCTCTCCCAGTCGATGCCGGGGCCTAAGACCTTGTGTGGAGTCCGGTGCCGGAACCTGAGGATTCCTCTCCAGTGCTGACATGGATCTCTGGGTACTTCTGGAGTCTCCCCAGGGTGAGTCAGTCCTCGTCTCGAGTAGGGCATGCACGTGCGCTTTCCTCCCGAGCTGTAGCAGCAGCTGTCACGCTTCCCTTCGCGTGGATCAAGGGATCTGTGGTTTCCCTCGAGTTTTCCCTCGAGGCTTTCCCACGAGGCTTTCCCACAAGGTTTTCCCACATGGCTGTCCCACGTGCCACCGTGGTGTGAGGTCGATCCTCGGCTTGAACAGTCCAGGCAGTGCAGGGAAAACTGGTTTCCCTGGAATGGACTGAGACATCTGGGGGACTCTGGGAATGGTGGCCACGACCCTTGGAGTATCCCTCTCGCCTTTCACTGTGGAGAGCGCCTGCCTCTTGAGATGCACCGGGAACGCCAGGAATTCTTTCCCGACCACTGCAGGGAAAGGATCCCTCCTCTCGAGCTAGGAGGCGTAACTGGGGCTCCTCTGGATGTGGGCGGGACGCTCGTCGACTTCCTCTCGAGTGGAGACGGGTATGTCCGGGAACTTCTTGAGTTGCAGGAAGGGGTGTGAAGGACCCTTTGGTAAGTTCCAGAGGTTAGGTGTGATTAGCCTTGAAACAGCCTCAGCGGAAATGGGCCTCATCTCGCCTGGAACGGAGAAGCCTCCTGGATTTTCTCAAGTTGCGGCAGGTGCTCTGCGACTTACGGACGGGGACACAGGGACCCGCTCTGGTGCCTCAGGAAAGGCCAGTAAACATGCGAGTTGCTCGGGGGCCTCTCGGGATTCCTCTCCCTTCGCATACCGGAGCCTAAGACCTTGTGTGGAGTCGGTGCCGGAACCTGAGGATTCCTCTCCAGTGCTGACATGGATCTGGGTACTTCTGGAGTCTCCCAGGGGAGTGTCAGTCCTCGTCCCGAGTGGGCGCCATGCACGTACGCTTTCCTCCCGAGCTTGTAGCAGCAGTGTCACGCTTCCTCTTCGCGATGGTTCAAGGGAATCTGTGGCTTTCCCTCGAGGCTTTCCCACGAGGCTTTCCCACAGGGCTGTTCAAGTGCCACCGTGGTGTGAGTCGATCCTCGGCTTGAAAGTCGAGGCAGTGAAGGGAAAACAGGTTTCCCTGGAATGGACTGAGACACTGGGGACTCTGGGAATGGTGGCACGACCGTGAAGTTCCTCTCGCTTTTCCTGTGGACGCCTCCTCTTGAGATGCGACGGGAATGACGGGAATTCTTTCCTGACCACACAGGGAAAGTATCCCTCCTCTCGAGCTAGGAGGCGGAATCGGGGCTCCTTGGATGTGGTCGGACTCTCGTGCTTCCTCTCGAGTTGAGACGGGTATTTCGGGGAACTTCTTGAGTTGAAGCAAGGGTGTGAAGGACCCTTTGGAAGTTCTCGACGTTAGGTGTGTTTAGCCTCGAGATCCTCAGCGGAAATGGGCCTCATCTCTCCTGGAGGGGAGAACCTCCTGGATTTTCTCGTTTGGGCCGGTGCTCTCGACTTACGACGGGACCTCAGGGACCCGCTCTGGTGGCTCAGGAAAGGCCAGTCCCATGCGAATTGCTCGGGCCTCTCCGGATTCCTCTCCGTCGATGCCGGGGCCTAACACCTTGTGTGGAGTCGGTGCCGAACTTGAGGATTCCTCTCCAGTGCTGACATGGATCTTGGGTACTTCTGGAGCCTCCACCGGGATTCAGTCCTCGTCTCGACTTAGGTCATTCACGTGCACTTTCCTCCCGACTGTAGCAGCAGTGTCATGCTTCCCTTCGCGTGGATGAAGAAATCTGTGGCTTTAACTCCAGGTTTCGCAGCAGGCCTTTCCACGAGCTTTCCCACAGGGCTGTCCCACGTGCCACCGTGGTGTGAGTCGATCCTCGGCTTGAAAGTCGAGGCAGTGCAGGGAAAACTGGTTTCCCTGGAATGGACTGAGACATCTGGGGGACTCTGGGAATGGTGGCACGACCCTGGAGTTCCTCTCGCCTTTCCTGTGGAGAGCGCCTGCTCTTGAGATGCGACAGGAACGCCTGGAATTCTTTCAGGAGCACGCAGGAAAAGGATCCCTCCTATCGAGCTAGGAGATGAAAACGGGGCTCCTCTGTATGTGGGCGGGACTCTTGTGCTTCCTCTCGAGTTGAGACGGGTATTTCGGAACTTCTTGAGTTGAAGCAAGGTTGTGAAGGACCCTTTGGAAGTTCTCGACGTTAGGTGTGTTTCGCCTCGAGATCCTCAGCGGAAATGGGCCTCATCTCTCCTGGAGGGGAGAACCTCCTGGATTTTCTCTGTTGGGGCCGGTGCTCTCGACTTACGGCAGGGACCTCAGGGACCCGCTCTGGTGGCCTCAGGAAAGGCCAGTCCCATGCGAATTGCTCGGGGCCTCTCGGATTCCTCTCCCGTCGAGCCGGGGCCCTAATCACCTTGTGTGGAGTCGGTGCCGGAACTTGAGGATTCCTCTCCAGTGCTGACATGGATCTTGGGTACTTCTGGAGCCTCCACGGGGATTCAGTCCTCGTCTCGACTTATGTCATTCACGTGCACTTTCCTCCGAGCTGTAGCAGCAGTGTCATGCTTCCCTTCGCGTGGATGAAGAAATCTGTTGGCTTTAACTCCAGTTTTCGCAGCAGGCTTTCCCACGAGGCTTTCCCACAGGGCTGTCCCACGTGCCACCGTGGTGTGAGTCGATCCTCGGCTTGAAATCGAGGCAGTGCAGGGAAAACTGGTTTCCCTGAATGGACTGAGACATCTGGGGGACTCTGGGAATGGTGGCACGACCCTGGAGTTCCTCTCGCCTTTCCTGTGGAGAGCGCCTGCTCTTGAGATGCGACGGGGAACGCCTGGAATTCTTTCAGGAGCACGCAGGAAAAGGATCCCTCCTCTCGAGCTAGGAGAGGAAACGGGGCTCCTCTGTATGTGGGCGGGACTCTTGTGCTTCCTCTCGAGTGGAGACGGGTATGTCGGGGAACTTCTTGAGTTGCAGCAAGGTGTGAAGGACCCTTTGGAAGTTCCAGAGTTTAGGTGTGATTAGCCTCGATATGCCTCAGCGAAATGGCCTCATCTCGCCTGGAGGGGAGAACCTCCTGGATTTTCTCGAGTTGCGGCAGGTGCTCTCGACTTACGACGGGGACCTCAGGGACCCGCTCTGGTGGCCTCAGGAAAGGCCAGTCCCATGCGAGTTGCTCGGGGCCTCTCGGGATTCCTCTCCCTCGATGCCGGGCCTAAGACCTTGTGTGGAGTCGGTGCCGGAACCTGAGGATTCCTCTCCAGTGCTGACATGGATATTGGGGTACTTCTGGAGTCTCCCCAGGGGAGTCAGTCCTCGTCTCGAGTGGGGGCATGCACGTGCGCTTTCCTCCGAGCTGTAGCAGCAGTGTCACGCTTCCCTTCGCGTGGATCAAGGGATCTGTGGCTTTCCCTCGAGGCTTTCCCACGAGGCTTTCCCACTTTCCGCCCACAGTGTCCACCGTGGTGTGAGTCGATCCTCGGCTTGAAAGTCGAGGCAGTGCAGGGAAAACAGGTTTCCCTGGAATGGACTGAGAATCTGGGGAACTCTGGGAATGGTGGCACGACCCTGGAGTTCCTCTCGCCTTTCCTGTGGAGAGCGCCTCCTCTTGAGATGCCACGGGAAACGCCGGGAATTCTTTCCCGAGCACGCAGGGAAAGGATCCCTCCTCTCGAGCTAGGAGGCGGAAACGGGGCTCCTATGTGGGCGGGACTTCGTGCTTCCTCTCGAGTGGAGACGGGTATGTCGGGGAACTTCTTGAGTTGCAGCAAGGGTGTGAAGGACCCTTTGGAAGTTCCAGAGGTTAGGTGTGATTAGCCTCGAGACACCTCAGCGGAAAATGGGCCTCATCTCGCCTGGAGGGGAGAACCTCCTGGATTTTCTCGAGTTGCGGCAGGTGCTCTCGACTTACGACGGGGACCTCAGGGACCCGCTCTGGTGGCCTCAGGAAAGGCCAGTCCATGCGAGTTCCGGGCCTCTCGGATTCCTCTCCCGTCGATGCTGGGGGCCTAAGATTTGTGGAGTCGGTGCCGGAACCTGAGGATTCCTCTCAGCAGTGCTGAATGGATCTTGGGTACTTCTGGAGTCTCCCCAGGGAGTCAGTCCTCGTCTCGAGTGGGGCATGCACGTCGCGCTTTCGCTCTCGAGGCTGTAGCAGTCAGTGTCACGGCTTCAACCTTTGGCGTGGATCAAGGGAATCTGTGGCTTTCCCTCGCGGCTTTCGCCACGCAGGCTTTCCACGAGCTTTCCAGCAGGCGGTCCCACGTGCCACCCGTGTGTGAGTCGATCTGCGGCTTGAAAGTCGAGGCAGTGCAGGGAAAACAGGTTTTCCCTGGAATGGACTGAGACATCTGGGGGAATCTGGGAATGGTGGCAGAGACCTCGGAGTTCCTCTCGCCTTTCCTGTGGAGAGCGCCTCCTCTTGAGAGTGCGACGGGGAAGCCCGGAAATTCATTTCCGAGCAGCAGGGTAAAAGGATGCCCTCCTCTCGAGCTAGGAAGGCGGAAACGGGGGCCACTCGTGGATGTGGCGGGACTCTCGTGCTTCCTCTCGAGTGGAGACGGGTATGTCAGGGGAAACTTCTTGAGTTGCAGCAAGGGTGTGAAGGACCTTTGGAAGTTCCGAGAGGTTAGTGTGATTAGCCTCAGGCGCCTCAGCGGAAATGGGCCTCATCTCAGCCTGGAGGGGAGAAC
>NW_017213729.1:0-15339 GCF_001704415.2 Capra hircus | reverse complement strand
AAAAAGGGATCTGTGGCATTCCCTCGTGGCTTTACACGAGGCTTTCCCACGTGGCTTTCCCACAGGGCTGTCCCACGTTCCACCGTGGTTTGAGTCGATCCTCGGCTTGAACGTCGAGGCAGTGCAGGGAAAACAGGTTTCCCTGGAATGGACTGAGATATCTAGGGTTCTCTGGTAATGGTGGCACGAAACTGGAATTCCTCTCGCCTTTCCTGTGTAGAGCGCCTCCTCTTGAGATGCGACGGGAACACGGGGAAATCTTTCGCGACCACAGCAGGAAAGGATCCCTCCTCTCGACCTAGGAGGCGGAAACGGGCCTCCTCTGGATGTGGGCGGGGTTCTCATGCTTCCCCTCGAGTGGAGACGGGTATGTCGGGGAACTTCTTGAGTTGCAGCAAGGGTGTGAAGGACCCTTTGGAAGTTCCAGAGGTTAGGTGTGATTATCCTCGAGCCGCCTCAGAGGAATTGGACCTCATCTCGCCTGGAGGAGAGAACCTCATGGATTTTCTCGAGTTGCGGCAGGTGCTCTCGACTTACGACGGGGACTTCAGGGACCCGCTCTGGTGGCCTCACGAAAGGCCAGTTCCCATTCGAGTTGCTCGGGCCTCTCGGGATTCCTCTCCCATCGAAGCCGGGCCTCAGACATTGTGTGGAGTCGGTGCTGGAACCTGAGGATTCCTCTCCAGTGCTGACATGGATCTTGGGGTACTTCTGGAGTCTCCCCAGCAGGTCAGTCGTCCTCTCGAGTGGGGGAATTCACGTGCGCTTTCCTCCGAGCTGAAGCAGCAGTGTCACGCTTCCCTTTGAGAGGTTCAAGGGATAAGGGGCTTTCCCTTGAGCTTTCCAACGAGGCTTTCCCACGACGCTTTCCCACGACGCTTTCCAACGACGCTTTCCCACCAGGCTTTCCCACGAGGCTTTCCCACAGTGATGTCCCACGTGCCACCGTGGTGTCAGTCGATCCTCGGTTTGAACGTCGAGGCAGTGCCGGGGAAATAGGATTCCCTGGAATGGACTGAGACATCTGGGGGACTCGAGGAATGGTGGCACGACCCTGGAGTTCCTCTCGCCTTTCCTGTGGAGAGCGCCGCCTCTTGAGATGTGACGGGAACGCCGGGAATTCTTTTCCGAACACGCAGGGAAAGGATCCCTCCTGTCGGGCTCAGAGGAGGAAAAGGGCTCCTCTGGATGTGGGCGGGACTCTCGTGCTTCCTCTCGATGGAGACGGGTATGTCGGGGAACGTCTTGAGTTGCAGCAAGGGTGTGAAGGGCCCTTTGGAATGTCCAGAGGTTAGGTGTGATTAGCCTGGAAACGCCTCAGAAGAAATGGGCCTCATCTCGCCTGGAGGGCAGAACCTCCTGGATTTTCTCGAGTTTCGGCAGGTGCTCTCGACTTACGACGGGGACCTCAGGGACCCGCTCTGGTGGCCTCAGGAAAGACCAGTCCCCATGCGAGTTGCTCGGCGGCCTCTCGGGATTCCTCTCCCGTCGATGCCGGGGACCTAAGATCTTGTGTGGAGTCGGTGCCGGAACCTGAGGATTCCTCTCCAGTGCTGACATGGATCTTGGGTACTTCTGGAGTCTCCCCAGGGGAGTGTGTCCTCGTCCCGAGTGGGGGCATGGACGTGCGCTTTTCCTCCCGAGCTATAGCAGCAGCGTCACTCTTCCCTTCGCGTGGATCAAGGGATCTGTGGCTTTCCATCGAGGCTTTCCCTCGAGGTTTCCCACGAGACTTTCCCACGAGGCTTTCCCACAGGGCTGTCCCACGTGCCACCGTTGTGTGAGTCGTTTCTAGGCTTGGAAGTCAAGCAGTGCATGGAAAACAGGTTTCCCTGGAACGGACTGAGACTTTTGGGGGACTCTGGGAATGGTGGCACGACCCTTGATTCCCTTTCGCCTTTCATGTGGAGAGCGCCTCCTCTTGAGATGCCACGGGAACGACAGGAATTCTTTCCCGACCCTGCAGGGAAAGGATCCCTCCTCTCGACTAGGAGGCGGTAACGGGGCTCCTCTGGATGTGGGCGGGACGCTCGTGCTTCCTCTCGAGTGGAGACGGGTATGTCCGGGAACTTCTTGAGTTGCAGGAATGGTGTGAAGGACCCTTTGTAAGTTCCAGAGTTTACGTGTGATTAGCCTTGAGACACCTCAGCGGAAATAGGCCTCATCTCCCCTGGAAGGGAGAACCTCATGGATTTTCTCAAGTTTGCGGCAGGTGCTCTGGACTTAGGACGGGGAACACAGGGACCCGCTCTGGTGGCCTCAGGAAAGTCCAGTCCCCATGCGAGTTGCTCCGGGGCCTCTCGGGATTCCTCTCCCTTCGATACCGGGGGGCCTAAGACCTTGTGTGGAGTCGGTGCCGGAACCTGAGGATTGCTCTCCCAGTGCTGACATGGAACTTGGGGTACTTCTTGAGTCTCCCCAGGGTAGTCAGTCCTTGTCTCGAGTGGGGCATGCACGTGCGCTTTCCTCCCCGAGCTGCAGCAGCAGTGTCACTGTTCCCTTCGCGTGGATCAAGGGGATCTGTGGCTTTCCCTCGAGGCTTTCCCACGAGGCTTTCCCACGAGGCTTTCCCACAGGGTTGTCCCACGTGCCACCATGGTGGTGAGTTGATTCTCGGCTTGAAAGTCGTGGCAGTGCAGGGAAAACAGGTTTCCCTGTAATAAACTGAGACATCTGGGGGACTCTGGAATGGTGGCACGACCCTGGAGTTCCTCTCGGCTTTCCTGTGGAGAGCGCCTTCTCTTGAGATGCGACGGAAATGCCGGGAATTCTTTCCCGGAAAACTCAGAGAAAGGATCCCTCTTCTCGAGCTAGGAGCCGGAAACGGTGCTCCTCTGGATGTGGGCGGGACTCTCGCGGCTTTCTCTTGAGTGGAGACGGGTATGTTGGGGAACTTCTTGGAGTTGCAGCAAGGCTGTGATGGACCCTTTGGAAGTTCCAGAGGTTAGGTGTGATTAGCCTCGAGTCGCCTCAGCGGAAGTGGGTCTCATCTCGCCTGCAGGGGAGAACCTCCTCGATTTTCTCGAGTTGCGGCAAGGGCTCTCGACTTACGACGGGGGCCACAGGGACCCGCTCTGGTGGCCTCAGGACCCGGCCAGTCCCCATGCGAGTTGCTCGGGAGCCTTTCGGGATTTCTTTCCCGTCGATGCCGGGGCCTAAGACCTTGTGTGGAGTCGGTGCCGGAACCTGAGCATTCCTCTCCAGTGCTGACATGGATCTTGGGGTACTTCTGGAGTCTCCCCAGGGAGTCAGTCCTCGTCCCGAGTGGCGGCATGAACGTGCGCTTTCCTCCGAGCTGTAGCAGCAGTGTCACGCTTCTCTTCGCATGGGTCAAGGGATCTGTGCCTTTCCCTCGAGGCTTTCCCAAAGGGCTGTCCCACGTGCCACCGTGGTGTGTGTCGATGCCGATCCTCGGCTTGAAATTCGAGGGCAGTGCAGGGAAAACAGGTTTCCCTGGAATGGACTGAGACATCTTGGGGACACTGGGAATGGTGAAACGACCCTGGAGTTCCTCTCGCCTTTCCTGTGGAGAGCGCCTCCTCTTGAGATGCGACGGGAACGCCGGGAATTTTTTTCCCAACCACGCAGGGAAAGGATCCCTCCTCTCGAGCTAGGAGGCGGAAACGGGGCTCCTCTGGATGTGGGCGGGACTCTCGTGCTTTCTCTCGAGTGCAGACGGTTATGTCGGCGAACTTCTTGAGTTTGCAGATATGGTGTGAAGGACCCCTTGGAAGTTCCAGAGGTTAGGTGTTATTAACCTCGAGACCCCTCAGTGGACCTGGGCCTCAATCTCGCCTGGAGGGGAGAACCTCCTGGATTTTCTCGAGTTGCGGCAGGTGCTCTCGACTTACGACGGGGACCTCAGGGACCCGCTTTGGTGGCCTCAGGAAAGGCCAGTCCCCATGCGAGTTGCTCGGGGCTTCTCTTGATTCCACTCCCGTCTATGGGGGTGCCTAAAATCTTGGTGTGGAGTCGGTGACGGAAGCTGAGCATTCCTCTCCAGTGCTGACATGGATCTTGGGGTACTTCTGGAGTCTCCCCCAGTGGAGTAAGTCCACATCTCGAGTCGGGGCATGCACGTGCGCTTTCCTCCCGAGCTGTAGCAGCAGTGTCACGCTTCCCGTCACGTGGATCAAGGGATCAGGGGCTTTCCCTTGATGCTTTCCCACGAGTCTTTGCCACGAGGCTTTCCCCACAGGGCTGGTCCCACGTGCCACCGTGGTGTGAGTCGATCCTCGGCTTGAAAGTCGAGGCACTGCAGGGAAACAGGTTTCCCTGGAATGGACTGAGACATCTGGGGGACTCTGGGAATGTGGCACGACACTGGAGTTCCTCTGGCCTTTCCTGTGGAGAGCGCCCCCTCTTGAGATGCGACCGGAACGCCGGGAATTCTTTCCGGAAGACGCAGGGAAAGGATCCCTCCTCTCAAGGTCGGAGGTGGAAACGGGGCTCCTCTGGATGTGGGCGGGACTCTCGTGCTTCCTCTCGAGTGGAGACTCGTATGTCGGGGAACTTCTTGAGTTGCAGCAAGGGTGTGAAGGACCCTTTGGAAGTTCCAGATCTTAGATGTGATTAGCCTCGAGACGCCTCTGCGGAAATGGGACTCATCTCTCCTGGAGGGAATAACCTCCTGGATTTTCTCAAGTTGCGGCAGGTGCTGTTGACTTACGACGGGGACCTCAGGGACCCGCTCTGGTGGCCTCAGGAAAGGCAAGTCCCCATGCGAGTTGCTCGGGGGCCTCTCAGGATTCCTCTACCTTCGATGCTGGGGGCCTAAGATCTTGTGTGGAGTCGGTGCCGGAACCTGAGCATTCCTCTCCAGTGCTGACATGGATCTTGGGGTACTTCTGGAGTCTCCCCAGGGGAGTCAGTCCTCGTCCCGAGTGGGGGCATGCATGTGCGCTTTCCTCCCGATCTGTAGCAGCAGTGTCACGCTTCTCTTCGCGTGGATCAAGGGATCTGTGGCTTTCCAAGGAGGCTTTCCCCACGAGGCTTTCCCACGAGGCTCTCCCAAAGGGTTGTCCCACGTGCCACCGTTGTGTGAGTCGTTTCTAGGCTTGAAAGTCAAGCAGTGCATGGAAAACAGGTTTCCCTGGAATGGACTGAGACATCTGGGGGACACTGGGGAATGGTGGCACGACCCTGGAGTTCCTCTCGCCTTTCCTGTGGAGAGCGCCTCCTCTTGAGATGCTATGGGAACGCCGGGAATCCTATCCCGAACTCGCAGGGAAAGGATACCTCCTCTCGAGCTAGGAGGCGGAAACGGGGCTCCTCTGGATGAGGGCGGGACTCTCGGTGCTTCCTCTCGAGTGGAGACGGGTATGTCGCGGAACTTCTTGACTTGCAGCAAGGGTGTGAAGGACCCTTTGGAAGTTCCAGAGGTTAGGTGTGATTAGCCTCGAGACGCCTCAGCGGAAATGGGCCTCATCTCGCCTGGAGGGGAGAACCTCCTGGATTTTCTCGAGTTGCGGCAGGTGCTCTCGACTTACGACGGGGACCTCAGGGACCCGCTCTGGTCTCCTCAGGAAAGGCCAGTCCGCATGCGAGTTGCTCGGGGGCCTCTCGGGATTCCTCTCCCGTCGATGCCGGGGCCTAAGACTGCCGGGAGCCAGTGTGAGGAAGCCCGCCCGTGACAAGGTTATGAGGAAGGAAGCTGACATACGCAAGGCGTGCTCAGACTTCAGGGACTCCTCTGGAAATTTTTAAGCATGTACCCCAGCAAAAATCTGCCGGTTTTTGTGCTGTGCTTTTTTCACTCTTCTGACCTTTTCTGGAAAAAGTCAATTCAGCGCGTTAGTCTTCTGCATTTGAAAGAGTGTTTCAATCCAAAAACCCTCTGATGGCTTTCTAGCCTGCCTGTAGGACTCGTACAGCTGCGCTTGGTGATTGTTTGAGGCCTCCTGACCGCAGGAGGCACAGGAAGCTTAAAACATCCTAGGAATGCAGGAGCTTTCGAGGAGTCAAAATCTTTATAATAGGACTGATTAAAAGTTTCATTTTTTGGGTCAATGCTTGCTGCCAAATTTTCATATCCTTTATTTTTAGATATAGTTGGTATATAGAAAAACAAGTAGTAGACCTGGTATTAGAAACATTAGATCTTTGAGTTAAGTACCTTCTTTGTTATAACCCACTGCACCTTTGTTCTATAGAGATGTAACTTTAATGGCTTTAAGGAGATGCAGATTAAAGAAAAACACTTCAGGGGAAACAAAATTAACATTCATTAAGGAAGAGAGCCAAAAGGTGTTAAGAAGCCTCTTGGCCAGAAGATAATGTATATCACCTGAGACCTTTTGTATACAAAATGATATACAGAAAGAATCTGGGTTGCGAACGCTACATAATTTTGTGTTATCCATTGATCTCCATGTTTTATCAAAAGTATAAAAGGCCTTCTGAACAATAAAGGAGGAGGCCAGGGGCCGGGGGCCAGTTTTTCGGACCAGCTTCTCGAACTTAGTCTCTCAGCCTGGTTTCTTGGGACTCTGGCTCCCCCGTGTCTTTCTCTCTCTTTCTTCTTCTCTACCTTTCCTTCTCTCTGCTCTTTACTTTAACTTCAGGCTGAATCTCCACCTGGAGTGCGGAGGCTCGCCAGGTCTACTTACTTGCCCTGGCTGTTAAGACCCACACGAAAGGGAGCTTAAAGGCGAGGCACCCTTAGATATTCAAGCGGGCGCCGGTGGCCCAACGTAGGTGGTGCAAATTCCTTGTCTGGAATTTTATTGGCCTTCCGCCGTAAACCAAGCTCTTCAGCCCTCTTCCTCCACTTAATCTTCTTACTACACTATAGTTTCCTAATCTAATCTTACATTAATAAATAAACAAGTCTTTCCACACCAACGCCGTCCACCCTTCGAGTTCCCTGGATCCACCGGGGCTGGACCCCGGCCTAAGACCTTGTGTGGAGTCGGTGCCGGAACCTGAGGTATCCTCTCCAGTGCTGACATGGATCTTGGGGTTCTTCTGGAGTCTCCCCAGGGGCGTCAGTCCTCGTCTCGATTGGGGGCATGCACGTGCGCTTTCCTTCCGAGCTGTAGCAGCAGTGTCACGCTTCCATTCGCGTGGATCAAGGGATCTGTGGCTTTCCCTCGAGGCTTTCCCACGAGGCTTTCCCTCGAGGCTTTCCCACCGGGCTGTCCCACGAGTCACCGTGGTGTGAGTCGATCCTCGGCTTGAAAGATGAGGCAGTGCAGGGAAAACAGGTTTTCCTGGAATGGACTGAGACATCTGTTGGACTCTGGGAATGGTGGCACGACCCTGGAGTTCCTCTCGCCTTTCCTGTGGAGAGCGCCTCCTCTTGAGATGCGACAGGAACCCCGGGAATTCTTTCCCGACCACGCAGGGAAAGGATCCTCCGAAGCAAGAGGTGAAACGGGGGCTCCTCTGGATGTGGGCGGGACTCTCGTGCTTCCTCTCTAGTGGATACGGGTATGTAGGCGAACTTCTTGAGTTGCAGCAAGCAATGTGAAGTACCCTTTGGAAGTTCCAGAGTTTAGGTGTGATTAGCCTCGAGACGCCTCAGCGGAAATGGGCCTCATCTCGCCTGGAGGGGAGAACCTCCTGGACTTTCTCGAGTTGCGGCAGGTGCTCTCGACTTACGACGGGGACCTCAGGGACCCGCTCTGGTGGCCTCAGGAAAGACCAGTCCCCATGCGAGTTGCTCGGGCCTCTCTGGATTCCTCTCCCGTAGATGCCGGGGCCTATGATCTTGTGTGGAGCCGGTGCCGGAACCTGAGGATTCCTCTCCAGTGCTGACATGGATCTTGGGGTACTTCTGGAGGCCTCCCCAGTGGAGTCAGACCTCGTCTCGAGTGGGGGCATGCACGTGCGCTTTCCTTCCGAGCTGTAGCAGCCAGTGTCGCGCTTCCTTTCGCGTGGATCAAGGGATCTCTGGCTTTCCCTCGAGGCTTTCCGTCGAGGCCTTCCCACGAGGCTTTCCCACGAGGCTTTCCCACAGAGCTGTCCCACGTGCCACCGTGGTGTGAATCGATCCTCGGCTTGAAATTCGAGGCAGTGGAGGGAAAACAGGTTTCCCTGGAATGGACTGAGACATCTGGGGTACTCTGGGAATGTAGCACGACCTTGGAGTTCCTCTCGCCTTTCCTGTGGAGAGCGCCTCCACTTGAGATGCGACGGGACCGCCGGGAATACTTTCCCCACCACGCAGGGAAAGGATCCCTCCTCTCGATCTAGGAGGCGGAAACGGGGCTCCTGTCGATGTGGGCGGGACTCTCGTGCTTCCTCTCGAGTGGCGACGGGTATGTCGGGGAACTTCTTGAGTTGCAGCAAGGGTGTGAAGGACCCTATGGAAGTTCCAGAGTTTAGGTGTGATTAGGCTGGAGACCCCTCAGTGGAAATGGGCCTCATCTCGCCTGGAGGGGAGAACCTCCTGGACTTTCTCGAGTTGCGGCAGGTGCTCTCGACTTATGACGGGGACCTCAGGGACCCGCTCTGGTGGCCTCAGGAAAGGCCAGTACCCCATGCGAGTTGCTCGGGGGCGTCTCGGGGGCCTCTGGGGTTTCCTCTCCCGTCGATGCTGGAGCCTAAAGACCTTGTGTGGAGTCAGTGTTGGAACCTGCCGATTCCTCTCCAGTGCTGACATGCATCTTGGGGTACTTCTGGAGTCTCCCCAGGGGAGTCAGTGCTCGCCTCGAGAGGGGGCATGCACGTGCGTCTCCCTTCCGAGCTGTAGCAGCAGTGTCGCGCTTCACTTCACGTGTATCAAGGGATCTGTGGGCTTTCCCTCGAGGCTTTCCCACGAGGCTTTCCCACGAGGCTTTCCCACAGGGCTGTCCCACGTGCCACCGTGGAGTGAGTCGATCCTCGCTTGACAGTCCGAGGCAGTGCTGGGAAAACAGGTTTCCCTGGAATGGACTGAGACATGTGGGGGCTCTGGGAATGGGGCCTGATCCTGGAGTTCTTCTCGCCTGTCCTGTGGAGAAGGCCTCCTCTTGAGATGCGACGGGAAAGCTAGGAATTCTTTCTCGACCACGCAGGGAAAGGATCCCTCCTCTCTAGCTAGCAGGCGGAAACGGGGCCACTATGGATATGGACGGGACTCTCCGATTCCTCTAGAGTGGAGACGGGTATGTCGGGGAACTTCTTGAGTTACAGCAAGGGTGTGAAGGACCCTTTGGAAGTCCAGAGTTTAAGTGTGATTACCCCCTAGTTGCCTCAGCGGAAATGGGCCTGCATCTCGCCTGGAGGGGAGAACCTCCTGGATTTTCTGGAGTTGCGGCAGGTGCTTCTCGACTTACGATGGGGACCTCAGAGACCCCGCTCTGGTGGCCTCAGGAAAGGCCAGTCCGCATGCGAGTTGCTCGGGGGCCTCTCGGGATTCCTCTCCCGTCGATGCCGGGGCCTAAGACTGCCGGGAGCCAGTGTGAGGAAGCCCGCCCGTGACAAGGTTATGAGGAAGGAAGCTGACATACGCAAGGCGTGCTCAGACTTCAGGGACTCCTCTGGAAATTTTTAAGCATGTACCCCAGCAAAAATCTGCCGGTTTTTGTGCTGTGCTTTTTCACTCTTCTGACCTTTTCTGGAAAAAGTCAATTCAGCGCGTTAGTCTTCTGCATTTGAAAGAGTGTTTCAATCCAAAAACCCTCAGATGGCTTTTCTAGCCTGCCTGTAGGACTCGTACAGCTGCGCTTGTGATTGTTTGAGGCCTCCTGACCGCAGGAGGCACAGGAAGCTTAAAACATCCTAGGAATGCAGGAGCTTTCGAGGAGTTCAAAATCTTTTAGAATAGGACTGATTAAAAGTTTCATTTTTTGGGTCAATGCTTGCTGCCAAATTTTCATATCCTTTATTTTTAGATATAGTTGGAATATAGAAAAACAAGTAGTAGACCTGGTATTAGCAACAATTAGATCTTTGAGTTAAAGTACCTTCTTTGTTATAACCCACTGCACCTTTGTTCTATTAGAGATGTAATTTAATGCTTTAAGGAGATGCAGATTAAAGAAAAACACTTCAGGGGAAACAAAATTAACATTCATTAAGGAAGAGAGCCAAAAAGTGTTTAACAAGCCTCTTGGCCAGAAGATAATGTAAATCACCTGAGACCTTTTGTATACAAAATGATATACAGAAAGAATCTGGGTTGCGAACGCTACATAATTTTGTGTTATCCATTGATCTCCATGTTTTATCAAAAGTATAAAAGGCCTTCTGAACAATAAAGGAGGAGGCCAGGGGCCGGGGCCAGTTTCTCGGACCAGCTTCTCGAACTAGTCTCTCAGCCTGGTTTCTTGGGACTCTGGCTCCCCCGTGTCTTTCTCTCTCTTTCTTCTTCTCTACCTTTCCTTCTCTCTGCTCTTTACTTTAACTTCAGGCTGAATCTCCACCTGGAGTGCGGAGGCTCGCCAGGTCTACTTACTTGCCCTGGCTGTTAAGACCCACACGAAAGGGAGCTTAAGGCGAGGCACCCTTAGATATTCAAGCGGGCGCCGGTGGCCCAACGTAGGTGGTGCAAATTCCTTGTCTGGAATTTTATTGGCCTTCCGCGTAAACCAAGCTCTTCAGCCCTCTTCCTCCACTTAATCTTCTTACTACACTATAGTTTCCTAATCTAATCTTACATTAATAAATAAACAAGTCTTTCCACACCAACGCCGTCCACCCTTCGAATTCCCTGGATCCACCGGGCTGGACCCCGGCATAAGACCTTGTGTGGAGTCGGTGCCGGAACCTGAGGTTCCTCTCCAGTGCTGACATGGATCTTGGGTACTTCTGGAGTCTCCCCAGGGGAGTCAGTCCTCGTCTCGATTGGGGGCATGCACGTGCGCTTTCCTCCGAGCTGTAGCAGCAGTGTCACGCTTCCCTTCGCGTGGATCAAGGGATCTGTGGCTTTTCCCGAGGCTTTCCACGAGGCTTTCCACAGGGCTGTCCCACGTGCCACGTGGTGTGAGTCGATCCTCGGCTTGAAAGTCGAGGCAGTGCAGGGAAAACAGGTTTCCCTGGAATGGACTGAGACATCTGGGGGACTCTGGGAATGGTGGCACGACCCTGGAGTTCCGCCTTTCCTGTGGAGAGCGCCTCCTCTTGAGATGCGACGGGAACACCGGGAATTCTTTCCCGACCACGCAGGGAAAGGATCCTCTTCTCGAGCTAGGAGGCGGAAACGGGCTCCTCTGGATGTGGGCGGGACTCTCGTGCTTCCTCTCGAGTGGAGACGGGTATGTCGGGGAACTTCTTGAGTTGCAGCAAGGGTGTGAAGGACCCTTTGTAAGTTCCAGAGGTTAGGTGTGATTAGCCTCGAGACGCCTCAGCGGAAATGGGCCTCATCTCGCCTGGAGGGGAGAACCTCCTGGATTTTCTCGAGTTGCGGCAGGTGCTCTCGACTTACGACGGGGACCTCAGGGACCGCTCTGGTGGCCTCAGGAAAGGCCAGTCCCATGCGAGTTGCTCGGGGCCTCTCGGATTCCTCTCCCGTCGATGCCGGGGCCTAAGACCTTGTGTGGATTCGGTGCCGGAACCTGAGGATTCCTCTCCAGTGCTGACATGGATCTTGGGTACTTCTGGAGTCTCCCCAGGGGAGTCAGTCCTCGTCTCGAGTGGGGCATGCACGTGCGCTTTCCTCCGAGCTGTAGCAGCAGTGTCCGCTTCCCTTCGCTGGATCAAGGGATCTGTGGATTTCCCTCGAGCTTTCCACGAGGCTTTCCACAGGGCTGTCCACGTGCCACCGTGGTGTGAGTCGATCCTCGGCTTGAAAGTCGAGGCAGTGCAGGGAAAACAGGTTTCCCTGGAATGGACTGAGACATCTGGGGGACTCTGGGAATGGTGGACGACCCTGGAGTTCCTCTCGCCTTTCCTGTGGAGATCGCCTCCTCTTGAGATGCACGGGAACACTGGGAATTCTTTCCCGATTACTGCAGGGAAAGGATCCCTCCTCTCGAGCTAGCAGGCGGAAACGGGGCTCCTCTGAATGTGGGCGGAACTCTCGTGCTTCCTCTCGAGTGGAGACGGGTATGTCGGGGAACTTATTGAGTTGCAGCAAGGGTGTGAAGGACCCTTTGGAAGTTCCAGAGGTTAGGTGTGATTAGCCTCGAGACGCCTCAGCAGAAAATGGGCCTAATCTCGCCTGGAGGGAGAACCTCCTGGATTTTCTCGAGTTGCGGCAGGTGCTCTCGACGACGACGGGGACCTCAGGGACCCGCTCTGTGGCCTCAGGAAAGGCCAGTCCCATGGGAGTTGCTCGGGGCTCTCGGGGTTCCTCTCCCGTCGATGCTGGGGCCTAAGACCTTTGTGGAGTCGGTGCCGGAAAGTGAGGATTCCTCTCCAGTGCTGACATGGATCTTGGGGTAATTCTGGAGTCTCCCCAGGGGAGTCAGTCCTCGTCTCGAGTGGGGGCATGCACGTGCTTTCCTCCCGAGCTGAAGCAGCAGTGTCACGCTTCCCTTCGCATGGATCAAAGCATCTGTGGCTTTCCCTCGAGGCTTTCCCATGAGACTTTCCCACCAGGCTTTCCCACAGGGCTGTCCACGTGCCACCGTGGTGTGAGTCGATCCTCGGCTTGAAAGTCGAGGCAGTGCAGGGAAAACAGGTTTCCCTGGAATGGACTGAGACATCTGGGACTCTGGGAATGGTGGCACGACCCTGGAGTTCCTCTCTCCTTTCCTGTGGAGAGCGCCTCCTCTTGAGATGCGACGGGAACGCCGGGAATTCTTTCCCGACCACGCAGGGAAAGGATCCCTCCTCTCGAGCTATGAGGCGGAAAAGGGGCTCCTCTGGATGTGGTGGGACTCTCGTGCTTCCTCTCGAGTGAAGACGGGTATATCGGGGAACTTCTTGAGTTGCAGCAAGGGTGTGAAGGACCCTTTGGAAGTTCCAGAGGTTTGGTGTAATTAGCCTCGGACGCCTCAGCGGAAATGGGCCTCATCTCCCTGGAGGGGAGAACCTCCTGGATTTTCTCGAGTTGGGCAGGTGCTCTCGACTTACGACGGGGACCTCAGGGACCCGCTCTGGTGGCCTCAGGAAAGGCCAGTCCCCATGCGAGTTGCTCGGGGGCCTCTCGGGATTTCTCTCCCGTCGATGCCGGGGCCTAAGACCTTGTGTGGAGTCGGTGCCGGAACCTGAGGTTTCCTCTCCAGTGCTGACATGGATCTTGGGGTACTTCTGGAGTCTCCCCAGGGGAGTCAGTCCTCGTCTCGAGTGGGGCATGCACGTGCGCTTTCCTCCCGAGCTGTAGCAGCAGTGTCACGCTTCCTTCATGGATCAAGGGATCTGTGGCTTTCCCTCGAGGCTTTCCCAAAGGCTGCCCACGTGCCGCCCGTGGTGTGAGTCGATCCTCGGCTGAAAGTCGAGGCAGTGCAGGGAAAACAGGTTTCCCTGGAATGGACTGAGACATCTGGGGGACTCTGGGAATGGTGGCACGACCCTGGAGTTCCTCTCGCCTTTCCTGTGGAGAGCGCCTCCTCTTGAGATGCGACGGGAACGCAGGAATTCTTTCCCGACCACGCAGGGAAAGGATCCCTCCTCTCGAGCTAGGAGCGGAAACGGGGCTCCTCTGGATGTGGGCGGGACTCTCGTGCTTCCTCTCGAGTGGAGACGGGTATCGGGAACTTCTTGAGTTGCAGCAAGGTGTGAAGGACCCTTTGGAAGTTCCAGAGTTTAGGTGTGATTAGCCTGGAGCCGCCTCAGCGAAATGGGCCTCATCTCGCCTGGAGGGGAGAACCTCCTGGATTTTCTCGAGTTGCGGCAGGTGCTCTCGACTTACGACGGGGACCTCAGGGACCCGCTCTGGTGGCCTCAGGAAAGGCCAGTCCCCATGCGAGTTGCTCGGGGGCCTCTCGGGATTCCTCTCCCGTCGATGCCTGGGCCTAAGACCTTGTGTGGAGTCGGTGCCGGAACCTGAGGATTCCTCTCCAGTGCTGACATGGATCTTGGGTACTTCTGGAGTCTCCCCAGGGGAGTCAGTCCTCGTCTCGAGTGGGGGCATGCACCTGCGCTTTCCTCCGAGCTGTAGCAGCAGTGTCAGCTTCCCTTCGCGTGGATCAAGGGATCTGTGGCTTTCCCTCGAGGCTTTCCTTTCCACCTTTCCCACCAGGCTTTCCCACGAGCTTTCCCACAGTCCCACGTGCACCGTGGTGTGAGTCGATCCTCGGCTTGAAAGTCGAGGCAGTGCAGGGAAACAGGTTTCCCTGGAATGGACTGAGACACTCTGGGTGACTCTGGAATGGTGGCACGACCCTGGAATTCCTCTCGCTTTCTGTGGAGAGCGCCTCCTCTTGAGTGACGGGAACGCCGGGAATTCTTTCCCGACCACGCAGGGAAAGGATCCCTCCTCTCGAGCTAGGAGGCGGAAACGGGGCTCCTCTGGATGTGGGCCGGACTCTCGTGCTTCCTCTCGAGTGGAGACGGGTATGTCGGGGAACTTCTTGAGTTGCAGCAAGGTGTGAAGGACCCTTTGGAAGTTCCAGAGTTAGGTGTGATTAGCCTCGAGACGCCTCAGCGGAAATGGGCCTCATCTTGCCTGGAGGGGAGAACCTCCTGGATTTTCTCGAGTTGCGGCAGGTGCTCTCGACTTACGACGGGGACCTCAGGGACCCGCTCTGGTGGCCTCAGGAAAGGCCAGTCCCCATGCGAGTTCGGGGCCTCTCGGGATTCCTCTCCCGTCTATGCCGGGGCCTAAGACCTTGTGTGGAGTCGGTGCCTGAACCTGAGGATTCCTCTCCAGTGCTGACATGGATCTTGGGTACTTCTGGAGTCTCCCCAGGGGAGTCAGTCCTCGTCTCGAGTGGGGGCATGCACGTGCGTTTCCTCCGAGCTGTAGCAGCAGTGTCACGCTTCCCTTCGCGTGGATCAAGGATCTGTGGCTTTCCCTCGAGGCTTTCCCACGAGGCTTTCCGGCTGTCCCACGTGCCACCGGTGTGTGTCGATGTCTCCTCGCTTGAAAGTCGAGGCAGTGCAGGAAAACAGGTTTTCCCTGGAATGGACTGAGACATCTGGGAACTCTGGAAATGGTGGCACGACCCTGGAGTTCCTCTCGCCTTTCCTGTGGAGAGAGCCTCCTCTTGAGATGCGACGGGAACGCCGGGAATTCTTCCCAACACGCAGGGAAAGGATCCCTCCTCTCGAGCTAGGAGGCGGAAACGGGCTCCTCTGGATGTGGGCGGACTCTCGTGCTTTCCTCTCGAGTGGAGACGGGTATGTCGGGAACTTCTTGAGTTGCAGCATAAGGTGTGAAGCGACCCTTTGGAAGTTCCAGAGGTTAGGTGTGATTAGCCTCGAGACCCTCAGCGGAAATGGCCTCATCTCGCCTGGAGGGGAGAACCTCCTGGATTTTCTCGAGTTGCGGCAGGTGCTCTCGACTTACGACGGGGACCTCAGGGACCC
>NW_017213728.1:0-15341 GCF_001704415.2 Capra hircus | reverse complement strand
CGTGCATGCCCCACTCGAGACGAGCGACTGACTCCCCTGGGGAGACTCCAGAATCACCACAAGATCCTATGTCGGGACTGGACTGGAGAGGAATCCTCAGGTCCTGCACCGGCTTCACACAAGATCTTAGGCCCCTGTATCGACGGGAGAGTAAGCCCGAGAGGCCCCGAGCAACTCCATGGGGACTGGCCTTTCCTGACGCAACCACAGCGGGTCCCTGAGGTCCCCTTCGTAAGTCCAGAGCACCTGTCGCACCTGAGAAAATCCAGGAGGTTCTCCCGTCCAGGCGAGATGAGGCACATTTCCGCTGAGGCGTCTCGAGGCTAATCACATCTAACATCTGGAACTTCCAACAGGTCCTTCACACCCTTGCTGCAACTCAGAAGTTCCCCGACATACCCGTCTCACTCGAGAGGAAGCACGAGAGTCCCGGCAACATCCATAGGAGCCCCGTTTCCGACTCCTAGCTCGAGAGGAGGATCCTTTCCCTGCTGTGTCGGAAAGAATTCCCGGCGCCCGTCGAATCTCAAGAGGAGGCGCTCTTCACAGGAAAAGGCGAGAGGAACTCCCAGCGTGGTGCCACCATTCCAGAGTCAACCAGATGTCTCCGTCCATTTCAGGGAAACCTGTTTTCCCTGCACTGCCTCGACTTTCAATCCGAGGATCGACTCACATCACGGTGGCACGTGGGACAGCCCTATGTGAAGCGTCGTGGGAAAGGCCCTGATCCCTTGATCCACGCGAAGAGAAGCACGACACTGCTGCTACAGCTCGGGAGGAAAGCGCACGTGCATGCCCCCACTCGAGACGAGGACTGACTACCCTGAGGAGAGTCCAGAAGTACCCCAAGATCCACGTCAGCCCTGGAGAGGAATCCTCACGTCCGGCACCGTCTCCAAACAAGGTCTTAGGCCCCGGCATCGACGGGAGAGGAATCCCGAGAGGCCCCGAGTAACTAGCATGGGGACTGGCCTTTCCTGAGGCCATTAGAGCGGGTCCCTGAGGTCCCGTCATAAGTCGAGAGCACCTGCCGCAACTCGAGAAAATCCAGGAGGTTCTCCCCTCCAGGCGACATGAGGCCCATTTCCTCTGAGGCGTCCACAGGTTAATCACACCTAAACTCTGGAACTTCCAAAACGTTCTTCACATCCTTGCTGCAACACAAGAAGTTCCCCGACATACCCGTCTCCACTCGAGAGGAAGCACGAGAGTCCCGCCCACATCCAGAGGAGCCCCGTTTCCGCCTCATAGCTCGAGAGGAGGGATCCTTTCCCTGCGTGGTCGGGAAAGAATTCTCGACGTTCCCGTCGCATCTCAAGAGGGGACGCTTTACACAGGAAAGGCGTGAGGAACTCCAGGGTCGTTCCACCATTCCCAGAGTCCCCCAGATGTCTCAGGCCATTCCAGGGAAACCTGTTTTCCCTGCACTGCCTCGACTTTCAAGCCGAGGATCGTCTCACACGACGGTGGCACGTGCGACAGCCCTGTGGAAAAGCCTCGTGGGAAAGTCTCATGGGAAAGCCTGGAGGGAAAGCCACAGATCCCTTGATCCACGCGAAGGGGAGCGTGACACTGCTGCTACAGCTCGGGAGGAAAGCACACGTGCATGCCCTTACTCGGGACAAGGACTGACTCCCCTGTGGAGTCTCCAGAAGTACCCCAAGATCCAAGTCAGCACTGGAGAGAAATTCTCAGGTTCCGGCACCGACTCCCCACAAGGTCTTAGGCCCCGGCCTCGATGGGAAAGGAATCCTGATAGGCCCCCGAGCAACTCGCATGGGGACTGGCCTTTCCTGAGGCCACCAGAGCGGGTCCCTGAGGTCCCCGTCGTAACTCGAGAACACCTGCAGCAACTCAAGAAAATGCAGGAGGTTCTCCCCTCCAGGGGAGATGAGGACCATTTCCTCTGAGGCGTCCCCAGGCTAATCACACCTAACCTCTGGAACTTCCAAAGGGTCCTTCACACCCTTGCTGCAACTCAAGAAGTTCCCCGACATACCCGTCTCCACTCGAGAGGAAGCCCGAGAGTCCCGCCCAATCCAGAGGAGCCCAGTTTCCGCCTCCAAGCTCGAGAAGAGGGATCCTTTCCCTGCGTCGTCGTAAAAGAATTCCCGGCGGTTGCGTCGCATCTCAAGAGGAGGCCGTCTCTACAGGAAAGCCGAGAGGAACTCCAGGGTCATGCCACCATTCCCAGAGTCCCCCAGATGTCTCAGTCTATTCCAGGGAAACCTGTT
This sequence comes from Capra hircus, assembly GCF_001704415.2. NCBI lineage: Eukaryota > Metazoa > Chordata > Mammalia > Artiodactyla > Bovidae > Capra > Capra hircus. The sequence continues at coordinate 13,107 of NW_017213728.1, read as the reverse complement.
TTCCCTGCACTGCCTCGACTTTCAAGCCGAGGATCAACTCACACCATGGTGGCACGGGGGAAAACCCTGTGGGAAAGCCTCGTGGGAAAGCCTCGTGGGAAAGCCTCATGGGAAACCCTCGAGGGAAAGCCACAGATCCCTTGATCCAAGCGAAGGGAAGCGTGACACTGCTGCTAAAGCTCGGGAGGAAAGCGCACCTGCATGCCCACACTCGAGACGAGGACTGACTCCCCTGGGGAGACTCCAGAAGTACCCCAAGGTCCATGTCAGCCCTGGAGAGGAATCCTCAGGTTCCGGCACCGACTCCACGGAAGGGCTTAGGCCCCGGCATCAGGGGAGAGGAATCCCGAGAGGCCCCCGAGCAACTCGTATGGGGACCTGCCTTTCCTGAGGCCACCAGAGCGGGTTCCTGATGTCCCCGTCGTAAGTCAAGAGCACCTGCCGCAACTCGAGAAAATCCAGGAGGTTCTCCCTTCCAGGCGAGATGAGGCCCATTTCCGCTGAGGCGTCTCGAGGCTAATCACACCAAACCTCTGGAACTTCCAAAAGGTCCTTCACACCCTTGCTACAACTCAAGAAGTTCGCTGACATACCCGTCTCCACTCGAGAGGAAGCACGAGAGTCCCGCCCACATCTAGAGGAACCCCGTTTCCGCCTCCTAGCTCGAGAGGAGGGATCCTTTCCCTGCATGGTCGGGAAAGAATTCCCGGCGTTCCCGTCGCATCTCAAGAGGAGGCGCTCTCCACAGGAAAGGCGAGCGGAACTCCAGGGTCGTGCCACCATTCCCAGAGTCCCCCAGATGTCTCAGTCCATTCCAGGGAAACTTTTTTCCCTACACTGCCTCGACTTTCAGGACGAGGATCGACTCACACCACGGTGGCACGTGGGACAGCCCTTTGGGAAAGCCTCGAGGGAAAGCCACAGATCCCTTGATCCACGCGAAGGGAACCATGACACTGCTGCTGCAGCTCGGGAGGAAAGCGCACGTGCATGCTCCCACTCGAGACAAGGACTGACTCCCCTGGGGAGACTCCAGAAGTACTCCAAAATCCATGTCAGCACTGGAGAGGAAACCTCAGTTTCCGGCACCGACTCCACACAAGTTCTTAGGCCCCGGCACCGACGGGAGAGGAATCCCGAGAGGTCCCCGTGCAACTTGCATGGGGACTGGCCTTTCCTGAGGCCACCAGAGAGGGTCCCTGAGGGCCCCGTCGTAGGTCGAGAGCACCTGCCACAACTTGAATAAATCCAGGAGGTTCTCCCTTTCAGGCGAGATGAGGACCATTTCTGCTGAGACGTCTCGAGACTAATCACACCTAACCTTTGGAAGTTACAAAGCGTCCTTCACACTCTTTCTGCAACTCAAGAAGTTCCCCGACATACCCGTTTCCACTCGAGAGGAAGCACGAGAGTCCCGCCCACATCCAGATGAGCCCCGTTTCCGCCTCATAGCTCAACAGGAGGGATCCATTCCCTGCGTGGTCGGGAAAGAATTCCCGGCATTCCCGTCACATCTCAAGAGGGAGCGCTCTCCACAGGAAAGGCGAGAGGTACTCCAGGGTCGTGCCACCATTCCCAGATCCCCCAGATGTCTCAGTCCATTCCACAGAAGCCTGTTTTCCCGGCACTGACTCAACTTTCAAGACGAGGATCGACTGACACCACGGTGGCACGTGGGACATCACCTTGGGAAAGCGTCGTGGGAAAGCCTGGTGGGAAAGCATCGTGGGAAAGCCTCGCTTAAAGCCTCGAGGGAAAGCCACTGATCCTAGGATACACGGGAAGGGAAGCGTGACACTGCTGCTACAGTTCGGGAGGAAAGTGGACGTGCATGCCCCCACTCGAGACGAGGACTGACTCCCCTGGGGAGACTCCAGAAGTACCCCAAGATCCATGTCAGAACTGGAGAGGAATTCTCAGTTTCCGACACCGACTCCACACAAGGTCTTAGGCCCTGGCATCGATGGGAGAGGAATCCCGAGAGGACCACGAGCAAATCGCATAGGGACTGGCCTTTCCTGAGGCCACCAGAGCGGGTCCCTGAGGTCCCCGTAGTAATTCGAGAGCACCTCCCACAACTTGAGAAAATCCAGGAGGTTCTCCCTTCTTGGCGAGATGAGGCCCATTTCCACTGAGTTCTCTCACGGCTAATCACACCTAACCTCTGGAACTTCCAAAGGGTCCTTCACACCCTTTCTGCAATTCAAGCAGATCACCAACATACCAGTCTCCACTCGAGAGGAAGAACGAGAGTCCCGCCCACATCCAGAGGAGCCCCGTTTCCGACTCCTAGCTCGAGAGGAGGGATCCTTTCCCTGTGTGGTCGGGAAAGATTTCCCGGCGTTCCCATCGCATCTCAAGAGGGGGCGCTCTCCACAGGGAAGGCGAGAGGAACTCCAGGGTCGTGCCACCATTCCCAGAGTCCCACAGATGTCTTAGTCCATTCCAGGGAAACCTGTTTTCCCTGCACTGCCTCGACTTTCAAGAAGAGGTTTGACTCACACCAAGGTGGCAGGTGGGACAGTCCTGTGGGAAAGCGTCGTGGGAAAGCGTCGTGGGAAAGCCTCGAGGGAAAGCCACAGATCCCTTGATCCTCGCGAAGGGAAGCTCAACACTGCTGCTACAGCTCGGAGGAAAGCGCACCTGCATGCCCCGACTCGAGACGAGGACTGACTCCCCTGGGGAGACTCCAGAAATACCCCAAGATACATGTCAGCACTGGAGAGGAATCCTCAGGTTTTGGCACAGACTCCACACAAGATCTTAGGTCCCGGCATCGACGGGAGACGAATCCCGAGAGACCCATGAGCAACTCGCATGGGGACTTCCCTTTCGTGAGGCCACAAGAGGGGGTCCCTGATGTCACCGTCGTAAGTCGAGAGCACCTGCTGCAACTCGAGAAAATCCAGGAGGTTCTCCTCTCCTGGCGAGAAGAGGCCCATTTCCGCTGAGGGATCTCGAGGCTAATCACACCTAAACTCTGGAACTTCCAAAGGGTCATTCACACCCTTGCTGCAACTCAAGAAGTTCCCCAACATGCCCGTCTCCACTCGACAGGAAGCACGAGAGTCCCGCCCACATCCAGAGGAGACCCGTTTCCGCCTCCTAGCTAGAGAGGAGGGATACTTTCCCTGCGTGGTCGGGAAAGAATTCCCGGCGTTCCCGTCGCATCTCAAGAGGAGGCGCTCTCCACAGGAAAGGCGAGAGGAACTCCAGGGTCGTTTCACCATTCCCAGAGTCCCCCAGATGTCTCAGTCCATTCCAGGGAAACCTGTTTTCCCTGCACTGCCTCGACTTTCAAGCCGAGGATCGACTCACACCACGGTGGCACGTGGGACAGCCTTGTGGGAAAGCCTCGTGGGAAAGCCTCGTGGGAAAGCCTCGAGGGAAAGCCACAGATCCCTTGATCCATGCGAAGGGAAGTGGGACACTGCTGCTACAGCTCGAAAGGAAAGCCCACGTGCATGCCCCCACTCGAGACGAGGACTGACTCCCCTGGGGAGACTCCAGAAGTACCCCAAGATCCATGTCGGGACTGGAGAGGAATCCTCAGGTTCCTGCACCGGCTTCACACAAGATCTTAGGCCCCTGTATCGACGGGAGAGTAAGCCCGAGAGGCCCCCGAGCAACTCCCATGGGGACTGGCCTTTCCTGACGCAACCACAGCGGGTCCCTGAGGTCCCCTTCGTAAGTCCAGAGCACCTGTCGCACCTGGAGAAAATCCAGGAGGTTCTCCCGTCCAGGCGAGATGAGGCACATTTCCGCTGAGGCGTCTCGAGGCTAATCACATCTAACATCTGGAACTTCCAACAGGTCCTTCACACCCTTGCTGCAACTCAAGAAGTTCCCCGACATACCCGTCTCCACTCGAGAGGAAGCACGAGAGTCCCGGCAACATCCATAGGAGCCCCGTTTCCGACTCCTAGCTCGAGAGGAGGGATCCTTTCCCTGCGTGGTCGGAAAGAATTCCCGGCGATCCCGTCGAATCTCAAGAGGAGGCGCTCTTCACAGGAAAGGCGAGAGGAACTCCAGCGTGGTGCCACCATTCCCAGAGTCAACCAGATGTCTCCGTCCATTTCAGGGAAACCTGTTTTCCCTGCACTGCCTCGACTTTCAATCCGAGGATCGACTCACATCACGGTGGCACGTGGGACAGCCCTATGTGAAGCGTCGTGGGAAAGGCCCTGATCCCTTGATCCACGCGAAGAGAAGCACGACACTGCTGCTACAGCTCGGGAGGAAAGCGCACGTGCATGCCCCCACTCGAGACGAGGACTGACTACCCTGAGGAGAGTCCAGAAGTACCCCAAGATCCACGTCAGCCCTGGAGAGGAATCCTCACGTCCGGCACCGTCTCCAAACAAGGTCTTAGGCCCCGGCATCGACGGGAGAGGAATCCCGAGAGGCCCCGAGTAACTAGCATGGGGACTGGCCTTTCCTGAGGCCATTAGAGCGGGTCCCTGAGGTCCCCGTCATAAGTCGAGAGCACCTGCCGCAACTCGAGAAAATCCAGGAGGTTCTCCCCTCCAGGCGACATGAGGCCCATTTCCTCTGAGGCGTCCACAGGTTAATCACACCTAAACTCTGGAACTTCCAAAACGTTCTTCACATCCTTGCTGCAACACAAGAAGTTCCCCGACATACCCGTCTCCACTCGAGAGGAAGCACGAGAGTCCCGCCCACATCCAGAGGAGCCCCGTTTCCGCCTCATAGCTCGAGAGGAGGGATCCTTTCCCTGCGTGGTCGGGAAAGAATTCTCGACGTTCCCGTCGCATCTCAAGAGGGGACGCTTTACACAGGAAAGGCGTGAGGAACTCCAGGGTCGTTCCACCATTCCCAGAGTCCCCCAGATGTCTCAGGCCATTCCAGGGAAACCTGTTTTCCCTGCACTGCCTCGACTTTCAAGCCGAGGATCGTCTCACACGACGGTGGCACGTGCGACAGCCCTGTGGAAAAGCCTCGTGGGAAAGTCTCATGGGAAAGCCTGGAGGGAAAGCCACAGATCCCTTGATCCACGCGAAGGGGAGCGTGACACTGCTGCTACAGCTCGGGAGGAAAGCACACGTGCATGCCCTTACTCGGGACAAGGACTGACTCCCCTGTGGAGTCTCCAGAAGTACCCCAAGATCCAAGTCAGCACTGGAGAGAAATTCTCAGGTTCCGGCACCGACTCCCCACAAGGTCTTAGGCCCCGGCCTCGATGGGAAAGGAATCCTGATAGGCCCCCGAGCAACTCGCATGGGGACTGGCCTTTCCTGAGGCCACCAGAGCGGGTCCCTGAGGTCCCCGTCGTAACTCGAGAACACCTGCAGCAACTCAAGAAAATGCAGGAGGTTCTCCCCTCCAGGGGAGATGAGGACCATTTCCTCTGAGGCGTCCCCAGGCTAATCACACCTAACCTCTGGAACTTCCAAAGGGTCCTTCACACCCTTGCTGCAACTCAAGAAGTTCCCCGACATACCCGTCTCCACTCGAGAGGAAGCCCGAGAGTCCCGCCCAATCCAGAGGAGCCCAGTTTCCGCCTCCAAGCTCGAGAAGAGGGATCCTTTCCCTGCGTCGTCGTAAAAGAATTCCCGGCGGTTGCGTCGCATCTCAAGAGGAGGCCGTCTCTACAGGAAAGCCGAGAGGAACTCCAGGGTCATGCCACCATTCCCAGAGTCCCCCAGATGTCTCAGTCTATTCCAGGGAAACCTGTTTTCCCTGCACTGCCTCGACTTTCAAGCCGAGGATCAACTCACACCATGGTGGCACGGGGGAAAACCCTGTGGGAAAGCCTCGTGGGAAAGCCTCGTGGGAAAGCCTCATGGGAAACCCTCGAGGGAAAGCCACAGATCCCTTGATCCAAGCGAAGGGAAGCGTGACACTGCTGCTAAAGCTCGGGAGGAAAGCGCACCTGCATGCCCACACTCGAGACGAGGACTGACTCCCCTGGGGAGACTCCAGAAGTACCCCAAGGTCCATGTCAGCCCTGGAGAGGAATCCTCAGGTTCCGGCACCGACTCCACGGAAGGGCTTAGGCCCCGGCATCAGGGGAGAGGAATCCCGAGAGGCCCCCGAGCAACTCGTATGGGGACCTGCCTTTCCTGAGGCCACCAGAGCGGGTTCCTGATGTCCCCGTCGTAAGTCAAGAGCACCTGCCGCAACTCGAGAAAATCCAGGAGGTTCTCCCTTCCAGGCGAGATGAGGCCCATTTCCGCTGAGGCGTCTCGAGGCTAATCACACCAAACCTCTGGAACTTCCAAAAGGTCCTTCACACCCTTGCTACAACTCAAGAAGTTCGCTGACATACCCGTCTCCACTCGAGAGGAAGCACGAGAGTCCCGCCCACATCTAGAGGAACCCCGTTTCCGCCTCCTAGCTCGAGAGGAGGGATCCTTTCCCTGCATGGTCGGGAAAGAATTCCCGGCGTTCCCGTCGCATCTCAAGAGGAGGCGCTCTCCACAGGAAAGGCGAGCGGAACTCCAGGGTCGTGCCACCATTCCCAGAGTCCCCCAGATGTCTCAGTCCATTCCAGGGAAACTTTTTTCCCTACACTGCCTCGACTTTCAGGACGAGGATCGACTCACACCACGGTGGCACGTGGGACAGCCCTTTGGGAAAGCCTCGAGGGAAAGCCACAGATCCCTTGATCCACGCGAAGGGAACCATGACACTGCTGCTGCAGCTCGGGAGGAAAGCGCACGTGCATGCTCCCACTCGAGACAAGGACTGACTCCCCTGGGGAGACTCCAGAAGTACTCCAAAATCCATGTCAGCACTGGAGAGGAAACCTCAGTTTCCGGCACCGACTCCACACAAGTTCTTAGGCCCCGGCACCGACGGGAGAGGAATCCCGAGAGGTCCCCGTGCAACTTGCATGGGGACTGGCCTTTCCTGAGGCCACCAGAGAGGGTCCCTGAGGGCCCCGTCGTAGGTCGAGAGCACCTGCCACAACTTGAATAAATCCAGGAGGTTCTCCCTTTCAGGCGAGATGAGGACCATTTCTGCTGAGACGTCTCGAGACTAATCACACCTAACCTTTGGAAGTTACAAAGCGTCCTTCACACTCTTTCTGCAACTCAAGAAGTTCCCCGACATACCCGTTTCCACTCGAGAGGAAGCACGAGAGTCCCGCCCACATCCAGATGAGCCCCGTTTCCGCCTCATAGCTCAACAGGAGGGATCCATTCCCTGCGTGGTCGGGAAAGAATTCCCGGCATTCCCGTCACATCTCAAGAGGGAGCGCTCTCCACAGGAAAGGCGAGAGGTACTCCAGGGTCGTGCCACCATTCCCAGATCCCCCAGATGTCTCAGTCCATTCCACAGAAGCCTGTTTTCCCGGCACTGACTCAACTTTCAAGACGAGGATCGACTGACACCACGGTGGCACGTGGGACATCACCTTGGGAAAGCGTCGTGGGAAAGCCTGGTGGGAAAGCATCGTGGGAAAGCCTCGCTTAAAGCCTCGAGGGAAAGCCACTGATCCTAGGATACACGGGAAGGGAAGCGTGACACTGCTGCTACAGTTCGGGAGGAAAGTGGACGTGCATGCCCCCACTCGAGACGAGGACTGACTCCCCTGGGGAGACTCCAGAAGTACCCCAAGATCCATGTCAGAACTGGAGAGGAATTCTCAGTTTCCGACACCGACTCCACACAAGGTCTTAGGCCCTGGCATCGATGGGAGAGGAATCCCGAGAGGACCACGAGCAAATCGCATAGGGACTGGCCTTTCCTGAGGCCACCAGAGCGGGTCCCTGAGGTCCCCGTAGTAATTCGAGAGCACCTCCCACAACTTGAGAAAATCCAGGAGGTTCTCCCTTCTTGGCGAGATGAGGCCCATTTCCACTGAGTTCTCTCACGGCTAATCACACCTAACCTCTGGAACTTCCAAAGGGTCCTTCACACCCTTTCTGCAATTCAAGCAGATCACCAACATACCAGTCTCCACTCGAGAGGAAGAACGAGAGTCCCGCCCACATCCAGAGGAGCCCCGTTTCCGACTCCTAGCTCGAGAGGAGGGATCCTTTCCCTGTGTGGTCGGGAAAGATTTCCCGGCGTTCCCATCGCATCTCAAGAGGGGGCGCTCTCCACAGGGAAGGCGAGAGGAACTCCAGGGTCGTGCCACCATTCCCAGAGTCCCACAGATGTCTTAGTCCATTCCAGGGAAACCTGTTTTCCCTGCACTGCCTCGACTTTCAAGAAGAGGTTTGACTCACACCAAGGTGGCAGGTGGGACAGTCCTGTGGGAAAGCGTCGTGGGAAAGCGTCGTGGGAAAGCCTCGAGGGAAAGCCACAGATCCCTTGATCCTCGCGAAGGGAAGCTCAACACTGCTGCTACAGCTCGGAGGAAAGCGCACCTGCATGCCCCGACTCGAGACGAGGACTGACTCCCCTGGGGAGACTCCAGAAATACCCCAAGATACATGTCAGCACTGGAGAGGAATCCTCAGGTTTTGGCACAGACTCCACACAAGATCTTAGGTCCCGGCATCGACGGGAGACGAATCCCGAGAGACCCATGAGCAACTCGCATGGGGACTTCCCTTTCGTGAGGCCACAAGAGGGGGTCCCTGATGTCACCGTCGTAAGTCGAGAGCACCTGCTGCAACTCGAGAAAATCCAGGAGGTTCTCCTCTCCTGGCGAGAAGAGGCCCATTTCCGCTGAGGGATCTCGAGGCTAATCACACCTAAACTCTGGAACTTCCAAAGGGTCATTCACACCCTTGCTGCAACTCAAGAAGTTCCCCAACATGCCCGTCTCCACTCGACAGGAAGCACGAGAGTCCCGCCCACATCCAGAGGAGACCCGTTTCCGCCTCCTAGCTAGAGAGGAGGGATACTTTCCCTGCGTGGTCGGGAAAGAATTCCCGGCGTTCCCGTCGCATCTCAAGAGGAGGCGCTCTCCACAGGAAAGGCGAGAGGAACTCCAGGGTCGTTTCACCATTCCCAGAGTCCCCCAGATGTCTCAGTCCATTCCAGGGAAACCTGTTTTCCCTGCACTGCCTCGACTTTCAAGCCGAGGATCGACTCACACCACGGTGGCACGTGGGACAGCCTTGTGGGAAAGCCTCGTGGGAAAGCCTCGTGGGAAAGCCTCGAGGGAAAGCCACAGATCCCTTGATCCATGCGAAGGGAAGTGGGACACTGCTGCTACAGCTCGAAAGGAAAGCCCACGTGCATGCCCCCACTCGAGACGAGGACTGACTCCCCTGGGGAGACTCCAGAAGTACCCCAAGATCCATGTCGGGACTGGAGAGGAATCCTCAGGTTCCTGCACCGGCTTCACACAAGATCTTAGGCCCCTGTATCGACGGGAGAGTAAGCCCGAGAGGCCCCCGAGCAACTCCCATGGGGACTGGCCTTTCCTGACGCAACCACAGCGGGTCCCTGAGGTCCCCTTCGTAAGTCCAGAGCACCTGTCGCACCTGGAGAAAATCCAGGAGGTTCTCCCGTCCAGGCGAGATGAGGCACATTTCCGCTGAGGCGTCTCGAGGCTAATCACATCTAACATCTGGAACTTCCAACAGGTCCTTCACACCCTTGCTGCAACTCAAGAAGTTCCCCGACATACCCGTCTCCACTCGAGAGGAAGCACGAGAGTCCCGGCAACATCCATAGGAGCCCCGTTTCCGACTCCTAGCTCGAGAGGAGGGATCCTTTCCCTGCGTGGTCGGAAAGAATTCCCGGCGATCCCGTCGAATCTCAAGAGGAGGCGCTCTTCACAGGAAAGGCGAGAGGAACTCCAGCGTGGTGCCACCATTCCCAGAGTCAACCAGATGTCTCCGTCCATTTCAGGGAAACCTGTTTTCCCTGCACTGCCTCGACTTTCAATCCGAGGATCGACTCACATCACGGTGGCACGTGGGACAGCCCTATGTGAAGCGTCGTGGGAAAGGCCCTGATCCCTTGATCCACGCGAAGAGAAGCACGACACTGCTGCTACAGCTCGGGAGGAAAGCGCACGTGCATGCCCCCACTCGAGACGAGGACTGACTACCCTGAGGAGAGTCCAGAAGTACCCCAAGATCCACGTCAGCCCTGGAGAGGAATCCTCACGTCCGGCACCGTCTCCAAACAAGGTCTTAGGCCCCGGCATCGACGGGAGAGGAATCCCGAGAGGCCCCGAGTAACTAGCATGGGGACTGGCCTTTCCTGAGGCCATTAGAGCGGGTCCCTGAGGTCCCCGTCATAAGTCGAGAGCACCTGCCGCAACTCGAGAAAATCCAGGAGGTTCTCCCCTCCAGGCGACATGAGGCCCATTTCCTCTGAGGCGTCCACAGGTTAATCACACCTAAACTCTGGAACTTCCAAAACGTTCTTCACATCCTTGCTGCAACACAAGAAGTTCCCCGACATACCCGTCTCCACTCGAGAGGAAGCACGAGAGTCCCGCCCACATCCAGAGGAGCCCCGTTTCCGCCTCATAGCTCGAGAGGAGGGATCCTTTCCCTGCGTGGTCGGGAAAGAATTCTCGACGTTCCCGTCGCATCTCAAGAGGGGACGCTTTACACAGGAAAGGCGTGAGGAACTCCAGGGTCGTTCCACCATTCCCAGAGTCCCCCAGATGTCTCAGGCCATTCCAGGGAAACCTGTTTTCCCTGCACTGCCTCGACTTTCAAGCCGAGGATCGTCTCACACGACGGTGGCACGTGCGACAGCCCTGTGGAAAAGCCTCGTGGGAAAGTCTCATGGGAAAGCCTGGAGGGAAAGCCACAGATCCCTTGATCCACGCGAAGGGGAGCGTGACACTGCTGCTACAGCTCGGGAGGAAAGCACACGTGCATGCCCTTACTCGGGACAAGGACTGACTCCCCTGTGGAGTCTCCAGAAGTACCCCAAGATCCAAGTCAGCACTGGAGAGAAATTCTCAGGTTCCGGCACCGACTCCCCACAAGGTCTTAGGCCCCGGCCTCGATGGGAAAGGAATCCTGATAGGCCCCCGAGCAACTCGCATGGGGACTGGCCTTTCCTGAGGCCACCAGAGCGGGTCCCTGAGGTCCCCGTCGTAACTCGAGAACACCTGCAGCAACTCAAGAAAATGCAGGAGGTTCTCCCCTCCAGGGGAGATGAGGACCATTTCCTCTGAGGCGTCCCCAGGCTAATCACACCTAACCTCTGGAACTTCCAAAGGGTCCTTCACACCCTTGCTGCAACTCAAGAAGTTCCCCGACATACCCGTCTCCACTCGAGAGGAAGCCCGAGAGTCCCGCCCAATCCAGAGGAGCCCAGTTTCCGCCTCCAAGCTCGAGAAGAGGGATCCTTTCCCTGCGTCGTCGTAAAAGAATTCCCGGCGGTTGCGTCGCATCTCAAGAGGAGGCCGTCTCTACAGGAAAGCCGAGAGGAACTCCAGGGTCATGCCACCATTCCCAGAGTCCCCCAGATGTCTCAGTCTATTCCAGGGAAACCTGTTTTCCCTGCACTGCCTCGACTTTCAAGCCGAGGATCAACTCACACCATGGTGGCACGGGGGAAAACCCTGTGGGAAAGCCTCGTGGGAAAGCCTCGTGGGAAAGCCTCATGGGAAACCCTCGAGGGAAAGCCACAGATCCCTTGATCCAAGCGAAGGGAAGCGTGACACTGCTGCTAAAGCTCGGGAGGAAAGCGCACCTGCATGCCCACACTCGAGACGAGGACTGACTCCCCTGGGGAGACTCCAGAAGTACCCCAAGGTCCATGTCAGCCCTGGAGAGGAATCCTCAGGTTCCGGCACCGACTCCACGGAAGGGCTTAGGCCCCGGCATCAGGGGAGAGGAATCCCGAGAGGCCCCCGAGCAACTCGTATGGGGACCTGCCTTTCCTGAGGCCACCAGAGCGGGTTCCTGATGTCCCCGTCGTAAGTCAAGAGCACCTGCCGCAACTCGAGAAAATCCAGGAGGTTCTCCCTTCCAGGCGAGATGAGGCCCATTTCCGCTGAGGCGTCTCGAGGCTAATCACACCAAACCTCTGGAACTTCCAAAAGGTCCTTCACACCCTTGCTACAACTCAAGAAGTTCGCTGACATACCCGTCTCCACTCGAGAGGAAGCACGAGAGTCCCGCCCACATCTAGAGGAACCCCGTTTCCGCCTCCTAGCTCGAGAGGAGGGATCCTTTCCCTGCATGGTCGGGAAAGAATTCCCGGCGTTCCCGTCGCATCTCAAGAGGAGGCGCTCTCCACAGGAAAGGCGAGCGGAACTCCAGGGTCGTGCCACCATTCCCAGAGTCCCCCAGATGTCTCAGTCCATTCCAGGGAAACTTTTTTCCCTACACTGCCTCGACTTTCAGGACGAGGATCGACTCACACCACGGTGGCACGTGGGACAGCCCTTTGGGAAAGCCTCGAGGGAAAGCCACAGATCCCTTGATCCACGCGAAGGGAACCATGACACTGCTGCTGCAGCTCGGGAGGAAAGCGCACGTGCATGCTCCCACTCGAGACAAGGACTGACTCCCCTGGGGAGACTCCAGAAGTACTCCAAAATCCATGTCAGCACTGGAGAGGAAACCTCAGTTTCCGGCACCGACTCCACACAAGTTCTTAGGCCCCGGCACCGACGGGAGAGGAATCCCGAGAGGTCCCCGTGCAACTTGCATGGGGACTGGCCTTTCCTGAGGCCACCAGAGAGGGTCCCTGAGGGCCCCGTCGTAGGTCGAGAGCACCTGCCACAACTTGAATAAATCCAGGAGGTTCTCCCTTTCAGGCGAGATGAGGACCATTTCTGCTGAGACGTCTCGAGACTAATCACACCTAACCTTTGGAAGTTACAAAGCGTCCTTCACACTCTTTCTGCAACTCAAGAAGTTCCCCGACATACCCGTTTCCACTCGAGAGGAAGCACGAGAGTCCCGCCCACATCCAGATGAGCCCCGTTTCCGCCTCATAGCTCAACAGGAGGGATCCATTCCCTGCGTGGTCGGGAAAGAATTCCCGGCATTCCCGTCACATCTCAAGAGGGAGCGCTCTCCACAGGAAAGGCGAGAGGTACTCCAGGGTCGGTGCCACCATTCCCAGATCCCCCAGATGTCTCAGTCCATTCCACAGAAGCCTGTTTTCCCGGCACTGACTCAACTTTCAAGACGAGGATCGACTGACACCACGGTGGCACGTGGGACATCACCTTGGGAACGTCGTGGGAAAGCCTGGTGG
>NW_017213727.1:0-15341 GCF_001704415.2 Capra hircus | reverse complement strand
GCTTTATTACAGAGGAAATCACCTTATCTTCACTCAGTTAATGGGCCTGTGAATCACAGAGAGGTTAAGATCTTGGCCCAAACGGTCACACACCATTCCTGTGGTAGCCTCAGGAGTCAAACCCAGACAGTCTAGCTCCAGTAGTCTGCTGCTTCCAAACCATTGACTGGGCTCTGGCCTTGCTGAGAGAGAGCCAGAGATGCAGAGTGAGATAAACAGACAGAGAGAAAGCAGAAGGCAAAGAGAAACAGGAAGGCGTGAGAGCAGAGCAGGGCAGAACGTTCCAGGCGAAAGGACTTCTGCTGGGTAAGTAAGCAAGGCGAAAAGCCTTGGTTAAACAAGCTGCTTCTTTCCTACAGGGCTTCTCAGAGCCCTTTAGATGCTAAACACGAGCTGGGTCCATTAGCTCATCGAGAGGGGAGCGGACTTGACAGGAGCCCCCAGTCTGTTTAGAGGACGCTCACACATCTCTCGGGCAAGTGTCTGCTGCTCTTTGGAGCGTCAGGTTTGCGCATCAGGAAAACGGGGGTACCTACCCTGTAGGATATTGATGAAGATGAAAATGGACCCACTGCTCCAAAGGGGCCTGGCCCATAGCAGTGTGCTATGGATGCATCGGTGGCCACAGAGCGAGAGACTCACGAGACCAAGACTGAGGGAGGCAGATGGACAGACCAGGAAAGAGAGGCTTGACGGACATGACTGAGGGGCACCCAAGACAAGGCATATGGTGAAGACCTAAAGGACACAGCACACAATATACTCATTCATTCAACAAGCCAACTATTGGGTACCTTAATGGTGTGCCAGGCCCGTTTTGGCACTGGCGGCACAGCCAGTGAACAAAAAAACGTGAGATATACTTCGCTCTCACAGAGCTAGACATGCTAGTGGAGGCGTCAAAATAACAACAAAATGACGATACATTCAGTAAATTCACATAAGTGCCAGTAGCTATACAGGCGTCAAGCCCTGAGGCTGCCTTCCTGTTGTCTTATCACCTGTGCGCGTTTGTTTGATCAAACATCAACCTACACCGGCACTGGTAACATGGCTAAGTGATAATCACCCCGTGAAATGTGATAAGTTTTATTGTCAGGGAAAGGGCGCACAAAAGGTTGGAAATCGGTGATACCTGAGATTGTGCGAAGGACAGGCATGGCGAAGAGACAGGCAGAGAGATTAATGGACATTGACGAGGGAAACACAGAAGCCAGGATGCGGAGGACAGAAAGACAGCATGAACATTGGAGAAAGAGAATATGAAGGCACTGGTTGTAAGCTGTTTAGTTTGCTAAGTCATGTCCAACTCCTTTGCGACCCCATAGACTCTAGCCTCCAGATCCTTGTCCATGGATTCCAGGTCAAGAACACTGGAGTGGTTCCATTCCCCTTCTCAACGGGGGTCTTCCGCGCAAAGGGATCGAAATAGCCCGGTGTCTCCGCATTGGCAGGCGTTCCTTTACCACTAGCCCCCAGGCGAACTCTTAAATGAAGGCACACTAGGCGGACAGCGAAGGACAGACGTGCTGTCCTGCGGAACTGCGCTGAGAGTGAGGAGACTCGCTGCAGCAGCTCTGAAGGAGGGGCTCTGGGCTGGGAACCCCACTTAGCGGGCTCGCCGAGAGCTAGTGAGGAGCTGGTGCGAATCTGCTGTGAGATTCTGAAGAAAGTTCAGGGCGCCACCTGAGGCAGATTGAGGGCTCCAGGCGTTAAAGCAAGGTATATCTATAAGTAGAGACATAGAAACACAAGACACGGAGAGACCCAGCAAGAGAGGGCAACACCGTGCGATGAGACCCAGGGCAGCCGCAGCCGACAAACCGCCTCTCCAGAAGACCATGACGGACAGACAGGTGGGTGCTGGTCTCTCGGCACCCCCTGTCTTGCGGTGGTGCCCTAAATGGAAACTTAAAAAAGACGGGTTAGTTTGTGGTTGCCGCAACTAAGATTGGCACCATGTGGAAGAGATAGGGCGTGGTCTATGTTACAGTTTTTGATTGGCTCTCTTGATTTTCTGTAGCACGTGCATCACCCATAGATCCTGCTTATAAGAAGGCACCTGACGATTTGACCTTTAACATGATTGTGCACTATGGGCATATTACGATTTGACCTTTAACGTCATGGCTGCCCAAACTTAAAGTCCCTCGCAAAACTCCCCTGCTTGCCTATATAACCAAGAGTTGTGGCAATAAAGCGGAACTGCTTTAGACAGAACCGCTGCTCGCTGGTTCTCAATTGTTCTCTCGCTCGCTGAGGGGCTGGGTTGGCGGACCAGCAGGCTTCACCTTCTCCTCGGGACCCCTCCGCTTTGCTGAGGGAAGTTCCACTGCTCTCTCTGCAGTCTGCCGACCCCGCACCTCGTCGCAGAAGCTGAGCGGCCGCATGGCCAGTGTTCCATGGGGCGCCTGGGCCCAACGCCCAAGGTCATCGCTGTGTGGCTACCAGGCAGTGTGAGGCCCTGCTGGAGAGGTGGGTGCCTTCACTGGGCACTTTTGGGCACAGCCATCGCCCAGAGGACCCTGTGGGTCAGTGGTGAGATGGGGGCGCCCGCTCAGGGCTCACTTCACACCAGCAGGTCCCCTGCAAGATGCAGCTCAGCCCAGTCGTTAAGCGCTCAGGCCCTAGAGTCAGAGGTTGCTGTTGTTTAGTCGCTCAATCATGTCCAGCTCTCTACGACCCCCGGGACTGCAGCACGCCAGGCTTCCCTGTCCTTCACCATCTCCCGGAGTTTGCTCAAACTCATGTCCATTGTGTCAGTGGTGCCATCCAACCATCTCATCCTCTGTCATCCCCTTCTCCTCCTGGCTTCAGTCTTTCCCAGAATCAGGGTCTTTTCTAATGAGTTGGGTCTTCATGTCAGGAGCCAGAGGACCTGAGTTCAAACCCCAGCCCCACCAGCACTGTCTATATGCTGGCTGGTTCTCAAACCTCTCTGTACCTCTCTTCCCTCACCTGTAAAACGGGGATAATGTCCAACCCCATCACCAGGGATGTTGTGAGAGTTCAATCAGGTGTTACAACTATACATGTTATACCCTGGCGGTCCAGTGGCTAAGACTCTGCGCTGCCAATGCAGGGGGCCCAGGTTCCATCCCTGGTCAGGGAACGAGATCCCACATATCACAACTAATGATCCCCCATGCTGCAAACTAAAGATTCTGCATGCCACCACTAAGACCCAGCACAGCCTATAAATAAAAATTAGAAATAATTTAAAAAAAAGAAAGAGCAACTTGGATAGATTCTAGCATGTAATACCTGTTTTCCTGCAAAAGTCAGTGGAAACATTGGGAGGTTTGCTCCAAATCCTCTTTTGCCCATTCGCACGTGAAGGTGGCACGATGGTTTCAGAATAGCGCTTTTAGCTGCATAAAGGTAAATCCCTTAAAGAAGCCAAGCACATGGTGTGGCTGAGCCCCTCTGCTGTTCACCTGAAATTATCACAGCATTGTTGCTCATCGGCAGTGTGCTCCGCTTAGTTGCTCAGTAGTGTCCGACTCTTTGCGACCCCGTGGACAGTAGCCTGCCAGGCTCCTCTGTCCGTGGGGATTCTCCAGGGAAGAATACTGGAATGGGTTGCCATGCCCTCCTGGTTAGTTGGCTATACCCCAATACAAAATAAAGTTCAAAGAAAAAGGCAATTTTTAAGATAGCTAATATTCTTTGTATACCTTTATAAAGTTTTTTTTTAGCATAAATAAATGTCAAACCTGAAAAAGAAGAAGTCAATCACACAGAGTCACACATTGCACATGATTCCATTTACCATGAAATACCCAGAACTGGCAAATCTGTGGACACAGAAAGCAGTTCAGTGGTTGGCAAAGACTAGGGGAGGGAGAATGGGATGTGCCTGCCTAATATATACAGGGTTTTCCTTTGGGGTGATGAGAAGGTTCTGGAACTAGACAGTGGTATGGTTTTTACAACATCGTGTGTGTACTTAATGCCACTCAATTGTACTTTTAAAAATAGTAAACCTCATGTTATGTTTGCTTTACCAAGATAAAAATATTTAATTCATAAGATCCCCGCAAAAAATCAATTTTATTAAAAGTCAAAAACAAACCAAATGTGTGATATAGTGCATTCTTGTCAGAAACATGCTCAAAAACAAGATCTAGGCATCATCTTAGATTGGTGATGAGTCTAAATGATATTTCCAGAGCTGCAATTGAAATGTGCCGTGAAAATATCTGTGGTTTCTGGGGACTTCCCTGATGGTCCAGTGGTTAGGACTGCAGCAGGAATGCAGCAGGATTGAATGGGTTCCTTTCCTGGTGGGGGAAAATAAGATCCCAAATGCTGCAGGGCATGGCCAAAAAGAGAAGAAAATGTCTGGTTTCCATTAGTGACAAAGCCACTGTTACTGCTGACATGACTGCAATCTGCCTTCATAATCGGGAGAAAGGCTAAATTTCAGAATGAGTTTAGTGAGAAACATGCAACTTTGCTTTCCATCCAAGTTCCTGGAGGCCCGGAAATCAAGGGCTGCCTGGACCTCACTGGAAGACTTTCAGGTCTACAGGCTTCAAATCTAGGCCCTGGAGTCCGGTTAGCCTGGATTTCAACACTGTCTCTGGCACATATTAGCTTTGAGAAGTGACTGTCCTCCTTAGGCCTCCATTTTGTCATCTATAAAATGGGGAGTGTTTTTTTTTTTTTCTCATCGTTTTTAAAATTTATTTTTAATGGAAGGATAATTTCTTTACAGTATTGTGTTGATTTCTGCCATACATCAACATGAATCAGCCATAGGTATACCTATGTCCCTTCCCGCTTGAACCTCCCTCCCACCTCCCACCCCCATCTCACCCCTCTAGGTTGTTGCAGAGCCCAGGTTTGGGTTCCCTGAGCCATACAGCAAATTCCCAATGGCTGTCTATTTTGCATGTGGTAGTGTGTATTCTTCCTTGCTACTCTCTCCATTCACCCCACCCTCACCTTCCCCTTCCCACCCCCACGTCCCCGGGTCCATTTCTATGTCTGCACCACCACTGCTGCCCTACAGACAGATTCATCAGCGCCCTCTTTCTAGATTCCGTATATATGCGTCAGTATGCGACGTTGGTCTTTCTGTTCCTGACTTACTTCACTCTGTGTGATAGGCTCTAAGTTCATCCATCTCATTAGAACTGACTCACATGCGTTCCATTTTATGAGTGAGTAATATTCCTAAAATGGGGCGTTTTAAAATTGTTTGTATGCAGTACATGAAGAATGTGGCTACTCAATGAATCACACAGGTCACACAGCACAGTAGGAACCGTGACCTGGGGTCAGGAAAGTCCACGGTGGCACCTCTCCAAGGTCAGGAAAGTGCATGTTTCACCCCTGTGTTGAAATGCACCATAAGACCAACAGGAAACAAAGGTCAGGAAGCTGAAGAGTTGGTGATGTGTAACTCCCCCGTCCCTGTAGGGCACGGATTGAATGTGTCTGGTGTTTCCAGTGCCCAGTTGGGTGTTTGGGTCATGGCAGGGGCCCAGAAGAATATTGTGACATGAATAACAAGTTTCTGGGGTTTAATTGTTTCACCCCCAAAATTGATACATTGAAGTCCGACTCAATGGACACGAGTTTAAGTAAATGGGAGCTGGTGATGGACAGGAAGACCTGGTGTGCTGCAGTCCATGGGGTGGCAAAGAGTTGGACATGACTGAGCGATTAAACAACTGAATTGAAGCCTTAACCCCCAGTACCTCAGAATGTGACCTTATTTGAAGATGCATTCATTCATTGCAAATGTAATCAAGTTAAAAAGAGGTCCTTAGTGTGGGCCCCAATCTGGTTTGACTGGTGTCTTTATGAAAGGGGGAGTTCAGGACACAGACACATCCCATGGAGAATGCCATGAGAAGATGGAAGGCAGAGAACAGGATGATGCTTCTGGAAGTCAGGGAACATCAAAGATGGCCAGCAAACCACCAGACACAGGGGGAGAGGCCTAGCATAGATTCTCTCCCATGGCTTTTGGGAGGAATCAACTCTGATGACCCCATGGTCCTTGTTACAGTGGACTTAGCAAACTAATATAGACTGGGATGACCCCAGATGGAAAGTCACATGATATATCAGTTTCCTATGGCTGATATAAAAAACAATCACAAACTCAGTGCCTTCAAATAACACAAACGTATTATCTTACAGCTTATTTATTTATTTAGCTGTATCATCTTACAGATTTTTTATTTATTCTTATTATCTTACACATCTTCAGTTTCTAGATGCTGCGTCTCTTGGTTCATGGCCCCTTCCTCAGTCTTCAAAGCCAGGAGCGTAGAATCTTCTTTCTTCTCTGACCTCTGCCACTGTCCTTAAATCTTCTCTGTGTCTGATCTTTCTGCCCCTTTCCTTTTTTCCCCAGGAGGACACACCGCATGTGTTGCAGGATCTTCGTTTCCCAGCCAGGGATAGAACCTGTGCCTCCTGCAGTGGAAGCATGGAGTCCCAACCACTGGACCACCAGGGAATTCGCTCTGCCTCCCTCTTACAAAAACTCTTACTGTTACATTGGGTCCATCCAGATAATCCAGGTTAATCTCCCCACCTCAAGATCCGTAACTTTGTCCCATCTGCAAAGCCCCCTATGCAATGAAAGATATTTTAACATATTCTCAGGTTGTAAAGATTAGGACACAGAGATCCTTGGCACGAGGTGGGGAGATACTACACAGGACTTTGCAGGCTGGGTCCATGGGAAGTGACCCTGAGATGGGCATTCGTGCATAAGACCCCTGTTGGTTCTCATCACCAACTCAATGGACATGACTGTGAGCAAACTCCAGGAGACAGTGAAGGACAGGGGAGCCTGGCATGCTGCAGTCCATGCGGTCACGAAGTCTGCTAAGTCAGACACGACTTAGCAACTGAACAACAACAACAAATTCCTGAGGAAGGACCTGGGAGCCATGGAATGGCTTTGAGCAGGAGAGTGAGATGTTTGGATGTGTGCTTGGAAGGGATCGCGCTCTGGCTACTAAGCGGAGAGAGGCTGGGAGAACAGCTTGCCTCTCTTGACCTTGGCACAGATACATCCTTCCACCCCACCTTCCTGATCTGCTGCCTGGTCTCCAGCATCATCTGTTCCATGATCTTTGACCACTGCTTGGACTCCCAGGATGAAGACTTCCTAGGGCTGCTGGCTGAAAACCTGCAGCAGGTGGACGATTTTGGGGTGAGGTATCTGCTGAAGCCACCCCAACCCCAATCGCACAGCCCTTCCTCCAAAGTCCCTTCTTTCAGTTCAAACGTCTGCCAACATAAATAAGCCTATATGTGTGTTCAGCTCTTGGTTGGATACTGGAGACACACCAGGAGCCAAGATATACCTAGCTGTGTCATCATGGGGCCACAGTCCAGTGGGGTAGACAGACATGTCACCAAACCTGATAGCCCAGAGAGACCAGGACCATGACAGAGTGAACAATCATTCAGTCCATGCTCACGAACCTGCTATCCCGTGCCAGCCTGCACAGGCCAACCTGCGGAAGACACAAGGGTGGCCCAGACAGCCGTAGTGGCCCTGACCTGGCAACCTTGAACTCTTTAATCAATAGAAATTGACTAGAGACCAGAGGAGAATTTCAGGCAAGGCTTTTTGGGGGGCTTAGGCTGCAATACCAAAAAGTGAAAATAGGAAACAAGTTCCTTTGCTCTCTCCAAGGGGGCGCAAGCTGGTTTCTTAAACCGGGTGAGGATAGGGGCGGATAGGTGGATTGGGCAGGAGGCGTAGCTTAGGTGGTCTGCCACTCCCTCGGCGGTGCTGTGGGTGGTGCTGTGGGCGGGGCGGATCATGTGCAGTATCCTGCTTTTCCTCTGGGCACCTCAGAAGTGGTCGTTGGTTTGTGGCCACTTTGTATCTTTTTCTTCCTAATTGCCCCAACTGCGCATGCATGTAGTTATTTTCAGCAGCTTCTACTTTTCTCATTTTCTCTTGCTCCTGGAGATGTTCGTCCAAGAGCTAGCACTCCAGTAAAGGGTCCAAGGTTCCAGCCAATCTCACTGGGACCTGCCCTCACAGAACTCTCATCCCAAAGGGGGAGATGGAACAGTCAGCAGTGACATATCAGAGGGTGGGGGGCGGGGGGAGCTGATGCTCACACAGCCGTGACAGCACAGAGAAACTGCTTGTCATTGTCTGGAGGTCAGGGAAGGCTTCCTGGAGGAGGTCACATCCAACGTGAAACCTCAGTGATGAACAGGACTAAACCAGCAAAAGTGAGAGGAAAGACGAGGAACAGGATTTCAGGCAAAGGGAATAGCATGTGCCAAGATACATTCTCTCCAGGGCCTCTTCCCCCCGCCCCCCCAAGATATATAGCCTTTCCCCTGCTTTTCTGGGCCACTTTCCTGGTCCACGCAGCTGTCTCTTTGAGGTCTTTGAGAAACAGAAGGAGCTTGTGGCTGGAGTGTTGAGGAAGCAGGAGGTTTCCTTGGACCCGGCTCAGTCCCCGGGATTTCATGGATGCCTTCCACACTCGCATGCAGCAGGTGAGACTTGGAGCAAGAGGCAGTGCATGCGGGGGACTGCCCGTGAAGGGTTAAGTCTTGGGAGCTGCTCGGCGTTATGCAGAGCCCTAGGACATGTGCCTAAGCTCCCTGTCCCGCCACCCTCAAGAATTTTTATAGCCCTTAAGGCTCCAAGATGTTTGGTTTCGGCAACATGTCATAGAAGATAGATTAGCTTATTGTGATCTGAATACAATGGTACGGGTCTGGTGATTGTATCTGGAGATGAAAAACAATCTTGTAAAGGTCAGAAATCACGTATTTTATCCTATATATGCTGCAGCACAATAAAGCAAGGTATCAGCCATTTTGGTCTGATCCTCTCAACCCCATCTTTTGTCTCTCTCTTATTTTCTTAGCGGGGACGCTCCGTTCTCTCCCTGTGCAGGTGCGACTCTTGCTTGTGCTGGCCGCGGCAGGTGGCGCCCAACGTGGGGCAGTTCGACAGTTTTCCTCGCCACTACTCTCATTAATTAAAAAGAGTGAGTATATAAGTATACAAGTGCATTACAATTGAGGAGGAGTAGTAAGGTATATAGTTGAGAGTATAAATATGGGACAGACGCATAGTCGTCAATTGTTTGTACATATGCTATCTGTAATGTTGAAACATCGGGGAATTACTGTTTCCAAACCTAAACTAATCAATTTTCTTTCATTTATTGAGGAGGTTTGCCCTTGGTTCCCCAGAGAAGGTACAGTAAATTTGGAGACATGGAAGAAGGTAGGGGAACAAATCCGGACTCATTATACTTTACATGGCCCTGAAAAAATCCCTGTTGAAACTTTATCCTTTTGGACACTAATTCGTGATTGTCTGGATTTTGATAATGATGAATTAAAACGTTTAGGAAATTTATTAAAACAGGAAGAAAATCCTCTCCATGTTCCTGATTCGGAACCCAGGTATGCTGTTCCCGAGGGAGTTGAAGGCGATCCTCCGTTTTCTAACTTATTGCATCCTTCAGATAATGATGATTCACTTTCCTCCACAGATGAGGCAGAATTAGACGAAGAAGCTGCTAAATACCATCAAGAAGATTGGGGTTTTTTAGCACAAGAAAAGGGGGCGTCAACATCTAAAGATGAATTGGTTGAATGTTTAAAAAACCTCACTATTGCTTTACAGAACTCAGGAATCAAGTTTCCTAGTAACAATGCCAAATCTCCTTCTGCTCCGCCTCTTCCCCCTGCTTATGCTCCTTCTGTTGTGGCTGGTCTCGATCCCCCTCCAGGGCCCTCTCCACCATCTGAAAACATGTCTCCGCTGCAGAAGGCATTGAGACAAGCACAGCGACTTGGTGAGGTTGTCTCTGATTTTTCTCTTGCTTTTCCTGTCTTTGAAAATAACAACCAGCGTTATTATGAATCACTGCCTTTTAAGCAACTAAAAGAGTTAAAGATTGCTTGTTCACAATACGGTCCTACCGCTCCATTCACCATTGCTATGATAGAAAATTTGGGTACTCAAGCTTTACCCCCAAATGATTGGAAACAAACAGCTAGGGCTTGTCTTTCAGGGGGAGATTATTTACTATGGAAATCTGAATTTTTTTGAACAATGTGCTCGTATAGCTGATGTTAACCGACAGCAAAATATACAAACCTCCTATGAAATGTTGATTGGTGAAGGCCCTTACCAGGCTACTGATACTCAACTTAATTTCTTACCTGGTGCATATGCACAAATATCAAATGCAGCTCGGCAGGCATGGAAAAAACTTCCTAGCTCCAGTACTAAGACAGAAGATCTTTCAAAAGTCCGACAGGGACCTGATGAGCCTTACCAAGACTTCGTGGCACGGCTTTTAGATACTATAGGTAAGATAATGTCAGATGAACAGGCTGGGATGTTATTGACAAAACAATTGGCTTTTGAAAACGCTAACTCTGCCTGTCAAGCTGCCTTAAGACCTTATCGTAAAAAGGGAGATCTGTCTGATTTTATTCGCATTTGTGCTGATATCGGACCCTCCTACATGCAAGGCATTGCTATGGCAGCAGCATTACAAGGAAAAAGCATAAAGGAGGTACTTTTTCAGCAGCAAGCCCGGAATAAGAAAGGACTTCAAAAGTCAGGTAATTCTGGTTGTTTTGTTTGTGGTCAACCTGGCCATCGGGCGGCAGTGTGCCCTCAAAAACAACAAAGCCCTGTTAACATTCCTAATTTGTGCCCACGATGTAAAAAAGGAAAACATTGGGCACGGGATTGCCGTTCTAAAACGGATATTCAAGGTAATCCTTTACCCCCGGTTTCGGGAAACTGGGTGAGGGGCCAGCCCCTGGCCCCGAAACAATGTTATGGGGCAACGCTGCAGGTTCCAAAAGAACCATTGCAGACCTCTGTCGAGCCACAAGAGGCAGCGCGGGATTGGACCTCTGTGCCACCTCCTACACAGTACTAACTCCCGAGATGGGGGTTCAAACCCTTGCCACAGGAGTGTTTGGGCCTTTACCTCCAGGGACAGCTGGATTGCTCTTGGGGCGCAGCAGTGCGTCTTTAAAAGGAATACTTATTCATCCTGGTGTGATTGACTCTGATTATACAGGAGAGATAAAAATATTAGCCTCCGCTCCTAATAAAATTATTGTAATCAATGCAGGACAACGTATAGCTCAACTCCTTTTAGTTCCATTAGTTATACAAGGAAAAACAATTAATAGAGACCGTCAAGATAAAGGTTTCGGGTCATCTGACGCCTATTGGGTGCAAAATGTTACCGAGGCACGACCAGAACTTGAGCTACGCATTAATGGTAAGCTTTTCCGCGGAGTGCTCGATACAGGGGCCGATATTAGTGTTATTTCTGATAAATACTGGCCTACTACATGGCCTAAACAGATGGCTATTTCCACTCTTCAAGGTATTGGCCAAACTACCAATCCAGAACAAAGCTCGTCCCTTCTTACTTGGACAGATAAAGACGGCCATACAGGTCAATTTAAGCCTTATATTCTGCCCCATCTTCCAGTTAATCTATGGGGGCGTGATATATTAAGCAAAATGGGTGTTTATTTATATAGTCCTTCACCCACCGTAACAGATTTGATGTTAGATCAGGGATTACTTCCAAATCAAGGTTTGGGTAAACAACATCAAGGCATCGTTTTACCCCTTGATTTAAAACCTAATCAAGGCTTGGGGTGTTTTCCCTAGGGACCTCTGATTCTCCTGTGACACATGCCGATCCTATTGATTGGAAATCTGAGGAACCGGTATGGGTCGATCAGTGGCCCCTGACACAGGAAAAACTTTCTGCCGCACAACAGCTGGTGCAGGAACAGCTGAGGCTTGGACATATTGAACCCTCTACCTCTGCTTGGAATTCCCCAATTTTTGTTATTAAAAAGAAGTCTGGGAAATGGAGATTGCTACAAGACCTTCGTAAGGTAAATGAAACAATGATGCATATGGGAGCCCTACAACCTGGGTTACCCACTCCTTCTGCTATACCTGATAAATCCTATATCATTGTTATAGATTTAAAAGATTGTTTTTACACCATTCCTCTTGCACCTCAAGATTGTAAAAGATTTGCCTTCAGTTTACCCTCTGTTAATTTCAAAGAGCCTATGCAACGTTATCAATGGAGAGTCCTCCCGCAAGGAATGACTAATAGCCCTACGTTGTGTCAAAAATTTGTTGCTACAGCATTAGCTCCCGTTCGTCAACGCTTTCCTCAGCTATATTTAGTTCATTATATGGATGATATATTACTAGCTCATGCTGACGAACAGCTATTGTACCAAGCTTTTTCTATTCTAAAGAAACACTTAAACCTTAATGGTCTTGTTATTGCTGATGAAAAAATTCAAACTCATTTTCCTTATAATTATTTGGGTTTCTCCTTATATCCTCGCGTTTATAATACTCAATTAGTAAGATTACAGACTGACCATTTAAAAACTCTAAATGATTTTCAAAAACTTCTAGGAGACATTAACTGGATACGCCCTTATTTAAAACTACCCACTTATACCTTGCAGCCTCTGTTTGATATCCTTAAAGGTGACTCTGACCCTGCGTCACCCCGAACACTTTCTTCAGAAGGGCGATCAGCCTTACAATCAATAGAGGAAGCTATTAGACAACAACAGATTACTTATTGTGATTACCAACGATCATGGGGTTTATATATACTTCCTACCCCCCGAGCACCCACAGGGGTTCTCTATCAAGATAAACCTTTGCGATGGATATATCTGTCTGCTACTCCAACTAAACATCTGCTCCCTTACTATGAACTTGTTGCAAAAATTGTAGCAAAGGGACGTCACGAGGCCATCCAGTATTTTGGAATGGAACCCCCCTTCATTTGTGTTCCTTATGCTTTAGAACAACAAGATTGGCTTTTTCAATTTTCAGATAATTGGTCTATAGCTTTTGCAAATTACCCGGGACGGATTACTCATCATTACCCTTCTGATAAATTGTTACAATTTGCTAGCTCTCATGCCTTTATTTTTCCAAAAATAGTTCGCCGACAACCTATTCCCGAAGCGACACTTATATTTACAGATGGATCTTCTAATGGTACTGCAGCTTTAATTATTAACCATCAAACTTATTACGCACATACCAGCTTTTCTTCTGCTCAGGTTGTGGAATTATTTGCAGTCCACCAAGCATTACTAACTGTACCTACTTCCTTTAATTTATTTACAGACAGCTCCTATGTGGTCGGTGCCTTACAGATGATTGAAACTGTTCCAATTATCGGCACCACCTCTCCTGAAGTTCTTAACTTATTTACATTAATTCAACAGGTCCTCCACTGTCGCCAACACCCCTGTTTCTTTGGGCATATTCGTGCACACTCCACCCTTCCTGGTGCCCTCGTACAAGGCAATCACACTGCGGACGTTCTTACTAAACAAGTGTTTTTTCAATCAGCTATTGATGCAGCTCGAAAATCCCATAACTTACATCACCAAAATAGTCATTCTCTACGGTTGCAATTTAAAATTTCCCGTGAAGCTGCACGGCAAATTGTTAAATCTTGCTCTACTTGTCCTCAATTCTTTGTTCTCCCTCAATATGGTGTCAACCCTCGAGGTTTATGCCCTAATCACCTCTGGCAAACAGATGTTACTCACATTCCTCAATTTGGGCGTCTTAAATATGTTCATGTCTCTATTGACACTTTTTCCAATTTTCTCATGGCCTCTCTTCATACTGGAGAATCGACACGTCACTGTATTCAACATTTGCTGTTTTGCTTTTCTATTTCAGGAATCCCACAAACCCTTAAAACAGATAATGGACCTGGTTATACTAGCCGTTCTTTTCAACGTTTTTGTCTTTCTTTTCAAATTCATCATAAAACAGGAATTCCATATAACCCACAGGGCCAAGGTATTGGTGGAACGAGCTCATCAGCGTCTCAAACATCAACTATTAAAACAGAAAAAGGGGAATGACTTGTATAGCCCCTCACCGCATAATGCCTTGAATCATGCTCTTTATGTTTTAAATTTTTTAACTTTTAGACGCAGAAGGCAATTCAGCAGCCCAGCGTTTTTGGGGAGAACGATCCTCATGCAAAAAACCACTTGTACGATGGAAGGATCCACTTACCAATCTGTGGTATGGGCCAGACCCTGTACTAATATGGGGACGAGGGCATGTTTGTGTCTTTCCACAGGATGCCGAAGCACCGCGTTGGATACCGGAAAGGCTGGTACGCGCGGCAGAGGAACTCCCTGACACATCAGATGCGTCGCATGACACTGAGCGAGCCCACGAGTGAGCTGCCTACCCAGAGGCAGATTGAGGCGTTGATGCGACATGCTTGGAATGAGGCTCCATGTACAACCTCCCAGTGACACCTATTAAAATACTGATCATGTTATTATTATTGTTACAGCGGATACAAAACGGGGAGGCTGCGGCTTTTTGGGCATACATTCCCGATCCACCCATGATTCAATCCTTAGGATGGGATAAAGAAACAGTACCTGTATATGTCAATGATACAAGACTTTTAGGAGGAAAATCAGATATTCACATTTCTCCTCAGCCAAGCCAATATTTCCTTTTATGGTCTTACTACACAATATCCTATGTGCTTTTCTTATCAATCACAGCATCCTCACTGTATACAGGTGTCAGCTGATATATCCTATCCTCGAGTGACTATTTTCTGGCATTGATGAAAAAACCGGAAAAAGATCATACCGTAACGGAACTGGACCTCTCGACATTCCGTTTTGCGGCAGACGTCTAAGCATCGGCGTAGGAATAGACATTCCTTGGACTTTATGTCGAGCACGGGTCGCATCAGTGTACAACATCAACAATGCCAATGCCATCCTTTTATGGGACTGGGCACCTGGGGGAAAACCTGATTTCCCCGAATATCGAGGACAGCATCCACCCATTCTCTCTGTAAACACTGCTCCTATATTTCAAACTGAACTGTGGAAACTTTTGGCTGCTTTTGGTCATGGCAATAGTCTATATTTACAACCCAATATTAGTGGGAGTAAATATGGAAATGTAGGAGTTACGGGGTTTTTATATCCTCGAGCTTGTGTCCCTTACCCGTTTATGTTGATACAAGGCCATATAGAAATAACACTGTCATTGAATATTTATCATTTAAATTGTTCTAATTGCATACTTACTAATTGCATAAGAGGTGTTGCTAAAGGAGAACAAGTTATAATAGTAAAACAACCTGCTTTTGTAATGTTACCTGTTGAATAACTGAAGAATGGTATGATGAGACTGCTTTAGAATTGCTACAACGCATTAACACGGCTCTTAGCCGCAAGGAAAGAAGTGTGAGCCTGATTATTCTGGGTATAGTATCTTTAATCAC
>NW_017213726.1:0-15343 GCF_001704415.2 Capra hircus | reverse complement strand
AAACGCGGCTCCTCTGGATGAGGGCGGGACTCTCGTGATTCCTCTAGGGTGGAGACGGGTATGTCGGGGATTCTTGAGTTGCAGCAAGGGTGTGAAAGACCCTTTGTAAGTTCCCAGACGTCAGGTGTGATTAGCCTCGAGATGCTCTGGGGAAATGGGCCTCATCTCGCCTGGAGGGGAGAACCTCCTGGATTTTCTCGAGTTGCGGCAGGTGCTCTCGACTTTCGACGGGGACCTCACGGACCCCTCTGGTGGCCTCAGGAAAGGCCAGTCCCCAAGCGAGTTGGGGGCGCTCTCGGGATTCCTCTCCGTCGATGCGGGGGGCCTAAGACCTTGTGTGGAGTAGGTGCCGGAACCTGAGGATTCCTCTCCAGTGCTGACATGGATCTTGGGTACGTCTGGAGTCGCCCAGAGGAGTCAGTCCTCGTCTCGAGTGCGGGCATGCACGTGCTTTCCTCCCGAGATGTAGCAGCCAGTGTCATGCTTCCCTTCGCGTGGATCAATGCAACTTTCCTCGAGGCTTTCCCACGAGGCTTTCCCTCGAGGCATTCCCACAGGGCTGTCCCACGTGCCACCATGGTGTGAGTCGATCCTCGCTTTGAAAGTCGAGGCAGTGCAGGGAAAACAGGTTTCCCTGGAATGGACTGAGACATCTGGGGGACTCTGGGAATGGTGGCACGACCCTGGAGTTCCTTCGCCTTTCCTGTGGAGAGCGCCTCCTCTTGAGATGCGACGGGAACGCCGGGAATTCTTTCCCGACCAAAATGGCCTGCTCTCGAGCTATGAGGCGGAAACGGGGGCTCCTCTGGATGGGGCGGGACTCTCGTGCTTCCTCTCCAGTGAGACGGGTATGTTGGGGAACTTCTTGAGTTGCAGCAAGGGTGTGAAGGACCCTTTGGAAAGTCAAAATGTTAGGTGTGATTAGCCTCAAGATGCCTCAGCGGAAATGGGCCTAATCTCGCCTGGAAGGGAGAACCTCCTGGATTTTCTCGAGGTGGCGGCAGGTGCTCTCGACTTACAATGGGGACTCAGGGGCGCTCCGGTGGCTCAGGAAAGGCAGTCCATGCGAGTAATTCGGGGGCCTCTAGGGCCTCCTCTCCCGTCGGTGCCGGGGGCTAAGACCTTGTGTAGAGTCGGTGCCGGAACCTGAGCATTCCTCTCCAGGGCTGACATGGATTTTGGGGTACTTTTGGAGTCTCCCTAGGGGAGTCAGTCCTCGTCTCGTTTGGGGGCATGCAGTGGCTTTCCTGGCGAGATGGGGCAGCAGTGTCATGTTTCCCCGTCGAGTGGATCAAGGAATCAGTGGCTTTTCCTCGAGTCTTTTCCACAAGGCTTTCCCACGAGGCTTTTCCACAGGGCTGTCCCACGTGCCAACGTGTGTGAGTCGATCTCGGCTTGAAATTCGAGGCAGTGCAGGGAATAAGGTTTCCTGGAATGGACTGAGACTCTGGGGGACTATCAGATTGGTGGCACACCCTGGAGTTCCGCTCGCCTTTCCTGTGGAGAGGGCCTCTCTTGAGATGCGCCGGGAACGCCAAATTCTTTCCCGAGAACACAGGGAAAGGATCCCTCCTCTCGAGCTAGGAGCGGAAACGGGGCTCCTCTAGATGTGGGCGGGAATCTCGTGCTTCCTCTCGAGTGGAGATGGGTATGTCAGGGAACTTCTTGAGTTGCAGCAAGGGTGTGAAGGACCTTTGGAAGTTCCATAGGTTAGGTGTGATTAGCCTCGAGACGCCTCTGGGAAATGGGCCTCATCTCGCCTGGAGGGGAGTACTTCCTGAATTTTCTCGAGTTGTGGCAGGCGCTATCGACTTACGACGGGGACCTAAGGGACCCGCTCTGGTGGCCTCAGGAAAGGCCAGTCCACATGCGAGTTGATTGGGGGCTCTCGGGATTCCTCTCTCGTCAATGTCAGGGCCTAAGATCTTGTATGGAGTCCGTGCCGGAACCTGAGCATTCCTCTCCAGTGCAGACATGGATCCTGGGGTACTTCTGGAGTCTACCCAGGGGAGTCAGTCCTCGTCTCGAGCGGGGCATGCACGTGCGCTTTCCTCCCGAGCTGTAGCACAAGTGTCACGCTTCCCTTCGCGTGGATCAAGAGATCTTTGGCTTTCTCTTGAGGCTTTCACACGAGGCTTTCCCACGAGGCTTTCTCACAGGGCTGTCCCACCGATGCCACCGTGGTGTGAGTCGAACCTCGGCTTGAAAGTCGAGACAGTGCAGGGAAAAGGTTTCCCTGGAATGGACTGAGACATCTGGGGGACTCTGGAATGGTGACAATACCCTGGAGTTCCTCTCGCCTTTCCTGTGGAGAGCGTCTCCTCTTGTGATGCGACGGGAACGCCGGGAATTCTTTCCGACACGCAGGGAAAGGATCCTCCTCTCAAGCTAGGAGGCGGAAACGGGGCTCCTCTGGATGTGGGCAGAACTCTCCTGCTTCCTCTCGAGTGGAGACGGGTATGTCGGGAAACTTCTTGAGTTGCATCAAGGGTGCGAAGGACCTTTTGGAAGCTCCAGAGTTTAGGTGTGATTAGCCCTCGAGACGCCTCAGCGGAAAATGGGCCTCTTCTCGCTGGAGGGGAGAACCTCTTGGATTTATCGAGTTGCAGCATGTGCTCTCGAATTACGACGAGGACTCAGGGACCCGCTCTGGTGACCTCAGGAAAGGCCAGTCCCATGCGAGTTGCTTGGGGGGCCTCTCGGGATTCCTCTCTCGGCGATGCCAGGGCCTAAGATCTTGTATGGAGTCTGTGCCGGAACCTGAGCATTCCTCTCCAGTGCAGACATGGATCCTGGGTTACTTCTGGAGTCTTCCCAGGGGAGTCAGTCCTCGTCTCGAGTGGGGGCATGCACGTGCGCTTTCCTCCGAGCTGTAGCAGCGGTGTCCGCTTCCCTTCGCGTGCATCAATGGGATCCGTGGCTTTCCATTGAGGCTTTCCCACGAGGCTTTCTGGCTGCCGGGGTCCAGCCCCGGTGGATCCAGGGAATTCGAAGGGTGGACGGCGTTGGCGTGGAAAGACTTGTTTGTTTATTAATGTAAGTTTAGATTAAGAAACTATAGTGTAATAAGAAGATTAAGTGGAGGAAGAGGGCTGAATAGCTTGGTTTTACGCGTGAAGGCCAATAAAATTCCAGACAAGGAATCTGCACCCATCTACGTTGGGCCACCGGCGCCCGCTTGAATATCTAAGGGTGCCTCGCCTTAAGCTCCCTTTCGTGCGGGTCTTAACAGCCGGGGCAAGTAAGTAGACCTGGCGAGCCTCTGCGCCCCAGATTGGAGATTCAGCCTGAAGTTAAAGTAAAGAGCAGAGAGAGGAAGGGGAGAGAAGAGGAGAGAGAGAGACATGGGGGGAGCCAGAGTCCCAAGAAACCAGGCCGAGAGACTAGTTCGAGAAACTGGTCCGATCCTTTATTGTTCAGAAGGCCTTTTATACTTTTGAATAAAACATGGGAGATCAATGGGTAACACAGAATTATGTAGTGTTCGCAGCCCAGACTCTTTCTATACATCATTTTGTATACAAAAGGTCTCAGGTGATTTACATTATCTTCTGGCCAAGAAGCTTGTTAACACTTTTTAGCTCTCTTTCCTTAATGAATGTTGATTTTGTTTCCCCCCGAAGTGTTTTTCTTTAATTTGCATCTCCTTAAAGCATTAAAGTTACATCTCTATAGAACAAAGGTGCAGTGGGATATAACAAAGAAGGTACTTAACTCAAAGATCTAATGTTGCTAATACCAGGTCTACTACTTGTTTTTCTATATACCAACTATATCTAAAAATAAAGGATATGAAAATTTGGCAGCAAGCATTGACTCAACAAATGAAACTTTTAATCAGTCCTATTCTAAAAGATTTTGACTCTTCGGAAGCCCCTACATTCCTAGGATGTTTTAAGCTTCCTGTGCCTCCTGCGGTCAGGAGGCCTCAAACAATCACACTCGCAGAGTCCTGCAGGCAGGTTAGAAAGCCATCGGAGGGGTTTTTAGATTGAAACACTCTTTCAAATGCAGAAGACTGAAACCCTGAATTGACTTTTTCCAGAAAATGTCAGAAGAGTGGAAAAGCAGAGCACAAAAGCCGACAGATTTTTGTTGGGGTACATGCTTAGGAATTTCCAGAGGGGTCCCTGAAGTCTGAGCACGCCTTGCGTATGTCAGCTTCCTTCCTCATGACCTTGTCACGGGCGGGATTCCTCACTCTGGCTCCCGGCATCTCACCCTTTTTAATTTTAAATAATTGATTATTTATGTTTAAAATCAGGTGCAGTTCGGTCTCGAGATTCCGAATGCTCTGCCGAAGAATCTAGACAATATAGGGAAGTATGATTATGAGGAGCAAGATTATAGACAGTAGACAGAACAGTCTTCAGAAATGAAGTTAGAGAAAGTGTGGGAAAAGTCATTGGCTTCTCCTGCGGTGGTAAAATCTAATCGGGAGTGTTCCAAGGTCTGAATCTGATTATGAAGTTTCCCTAAGTCTAAACTAATATCTGAGCTGTTCCAAAATACCTAAACCTTGATTTTTTAACATATTGGGCATTTACACTTGTTGAGTCAATGATTGCTGTTGTAGTAACAATAACAGTTGTTGTAACACAGCAAGAACATAATTATCATATCAATAAGTTGTTACAGTTATAGGACATCTTTAAAACCACAGAAGAGCAGACATTACTTTGAGGAGTTAAACAAGATGAAAACATCCATGGTTCACAAGTCGCTACATTAGGTACATTAAGTTTTCTGGAATCATTGGTGAAAAGAAGAACATAAGGAGAGGATAGACAAGCCAAAATAGAGTAAATAGAGTCATTTTCTGGTTGGAGTTTGTGCTGCAGCAGCTGTTAGTCCTGCCGGGATCTTGATGTTTCTTTTGCCTCTTTTGCCGGTAGGAGCAGCGGCCTTCACCCCGCCCTCTGACACTGGCGCTGTTATGGGGCTGCGAGTGCGGTGCACTGGGTTCCGTCAGTCAGGCTGGCCCGCCCGCAGCTTTTGGTGCGCGGCTGTTTCCCGCGGTGGTGGTGGCAGAGAAGTTCCCTTTTTCTTTTGTGGCGAATCAGTCTGTCCGGGATCCAAGTTGACGAATCTGCACCCTGTGGAAAAAAATATAAACACTTCCTCGACCCGCAGTAAATTTTGGGTCGGGATCTTTTTGTTATCTGGAGGAGATCTTTTTGCTTTACTAATGGCTTTTTATTTTACTGTTTCAAACGAATCAGCATTTAACTTATTACAAAGAGAACATGTTGTAAAATCTGATGGGGGAAAACTATACTTAATTTCTCTCTTTTTAATTTTTGAATTAACAAAGCACGTGAGGGTAAATGATGCAAGATCTGATCACAAGAATTTCCTATAGCAATCTGCCAATCATCAAACATTTGAAAAGCATCAAGTTGTTCTCTGTTATATGGAAGTACAATTTTTGATGGTTCTTTACTAAACAATTTAATAAATCAGTATATTTGAATTAATCTTTTTAATTAACATGTCAGTAATTTTTCCTTAGGCAGAGGCCACTGTTCCACCCACACCGGATCTTGAAATTTTCATGTAATGGGGTAGGCAGCAAAAACAATGGCCTTCATTATAAATTTGGATATCCCAATCCAGTATATAGCTTGCGAGGAGTTGGGCAAATTAGCTCAATTATTCTTGTCTGTTGTTTACCCAATCCTTTTGATGGATCATAGCCGATCTGCAGCATCTGAGAGGTCACTTTATCATCAGGGCTAAAAAGTAACACTCCCATTTGAGATAGCATGTCCCTCCCCCACAGGGTAAGGGGGAGTGAAGGGACTACATACGGTTGGAAAGTTCCACGGGTGTCCTCAAATTGCCAATCTAAAATTTTTGCACTTTTGGCTACTGTGGGGGCTCTTCCTATCCCCACCAAGTTATTTTCAGTAGTATGTGTGGGCCAGGAGGTGGGCCAGGAGCTAGGCCAGTCTTTTCCTGAAATGCAAGAAACGTCTGCTCCTGTGTCTAATAACCCCACAATAGACTTGCCATTAATCAGAATAGTTTTTCATAGGCCGTTTCTGAGTAATTTTTGTTATCCAAAAAACCATATCACTAGACCCAAATATAAGAAGCAAGAAAAGAGGTGTTACACAATATCTTTATAAGCTTTTCTAATGATCTTTTTATAACCCAAATCTGGTCTATAGCCTTTTAGATGACAAGTAACCATTTAATCTTAGCTTGAAAACTTCCAGCAACGGGGAGCTCACTATTCACCAAGGTTTTAAACTCTCTCTCACCTCTTACTCTATAGCATTTTTATCCTGCATACCACTTTTTCTAACTCCTTTTCAGTAGTATATGTTGGCCAGGAGCTGCGCTAGTCTCTCAGCAATGTAAGAAACGTCTTGTCTATTGCCTAACAGCCATGACATTTTTATATCTTTGAATTAAAAAATCTTTTAAAGGCCTAGAAGCTGGCAATTTTTTTGCACCCAAAAAGCTAGATCTAGATCCTCTGGGGCTTTTTTTGTCTGGTTTTTCTGTTTGGTAATAAGGTAAAAGCAAAAAAGCTGTGCTATTATTTTTTTTTTAATTTTTATTAATTGCACAGTTTTAGGCAGGTGGCGAGATCAAAACTTCAGTTTTTTCAGTATAATCAGAATTTACTACACAAGACACTACCGAAATTTCTTGAAAAGAAAGCAAGCTATGCCCAGTACAAAGTCTTACAATGTCCTCAGGCAGGGGACTAGCCACTCTCATTGGAATCTGAGTCACTGGCACATCAGGGGTTAATATTATTGAAGTGGTGGAACTGAGGTCTAGGCCTGAGCTACCTGGGGTTGTTTGGTACGGGTTGTTGTGTCTGTTTAGCAGGACATTTTGGCAAAAACATGTTCTATTTGGCCTCAAGAGAAACATTTTGCATTTGTAAAAGTCCTTTTTATTACGAATATTTTTTTTTTCTGTTTTTCTTCCTTTTTCTTTTTTTTTTGTTGGGTGAGGCCCCTCCTGAGGGGATTTTATGCAAGGAGGCAAGCTCTGTTTTAAAAGCTCTTTTGCTCAAAAATATTGTCACTATCGTTTTCAAACTTAAGCAATGTTCTGGGGAGGCTTTGGATATAAAGTGGGGAGTTCTTAAGCCCTGGGGAGGCGCAAGCAGAGGTTGCAGTGGTCGCCTTAAATAAGATAACTTTTTTAAAGGTTTGGTTTGTGTAGAGGGGGAGGGGGCTCTCCAGGGCGCTCGGCCCGCTGCGTCCTGTAAGCACCCTCCTTCCTCGGGAGGAAGAGGAGTCTCTCTCCTTTTGTTTGCCAATGGCAGAAAATACGATCTGCATAGAAGGTGGAGACCCACTACCATTTACCGCTATAGCCTCTCCCATAGGCTATCTAACAGCCTCATGACAGGGGTCCAGAACATTTGTAATCATATTTTACAGAGCAAAAGCATTTACAGGCCCATGCAAAGTATAGTAAGTTTTTAGCTGTTTTCCTACTCTCTCCCAGGTGTCTAAGTTAACAGTGCCTTCTTCTGGAAACCAGGGGACACTGTTCTTGTACAAAGGAAAAAAATGAATGAATATTGGAATTTTTAACTTTAATTCCTCGTTTAGTTAGTAACTGCAAAGATTACTCCTATAAAAAAGCTGTCTTTCTTTTGATTCACTGTTACCCATGTCAGAAAATTAAGTCTTATAGAAAAGTCTACCTCAACAAAAGGTTTTACCTCTGGCGAGGGGGGTTTTTGTTTTTAACCCTAGGATAGCAGGTTTCTTTTCAAACCTCTAGAGCACCAGGTTTCTCTTAAACCCTTGAACACTTCCCACTCTTCCTCACCCTGTCTATCCTACAGGGGGGTCCGCGGCACCCTGAGTGGGGTCCTAGCCGTCCCGAACACTCAACACTGGGGGAGTACCCGAAAGTACTCCGGGGGGAGTGATTAAGTCACTCCGGGGGGAGCAACAGAGAGTGCTCCGGGGGGAGGCAACGGAGAGGGCTCCGGGGGGAGCAGCAGAGAGTGCTCCGGGGGGAGCTTTTGCTCCGAGGAACCTACCTTCGAATAGCCTGTTCCGGGCGCCACTTGCCGGGGTCCTGGCCCGGTGGATCCAGGGAATTCGAAGGGTGGACGGCGTTGGCGTGGAAAGACTTGTTTGTTTATTAATGTAAGATTAGATTAAGAAACTATAGTGTACTAAGAAGATTAAGTGGAGGAAGAGGGCTGAATAGCTTGGTTTACGCGGAAGGCCAATAAAATTCCAGACAAGGAATCTGCACCATCTACGTTGGGCCACCGGCGCCCGCTTGAATATCTAAGGGTGCCTCGGCCTTAAGCTCCCTTTCGTGCGGGTCTTAACAGCCGGGGCAAGTAAGTAGACCTGGCGAGCCTCCGGGCCCCAGATGGAGATTCAGCCTGAAGTTAAAGTAAAGAGCAGAGAGAGGGAAGGGGAGAGAAGAGGAGAGAGAGAGACATGGGGGGAGCCAGAGTCCAAGAAACCAGGCCGAGAGACTAGTTCGAGAAACTGGTCCGATCCTTTATTGTTCAGAAGGCCTTTTATACTTTTGATAAAACATGGAGATCAACGGGTAACACAGAATTATGTAGCGTTCGCAGCCCAGACTCTTTCTATACATCATTTTGTATACAAAAGGTCTCAGGTGATTTACATTATCTTCTGGCCAAGAAGCTTGTTAACACTTTTTAGCTCTCTTCCTTAATGAATGTTGATTTTGTTTCCCCCGAAGTGTTTTTCTTTAATTTGCATCTCCTTAAAGCATTAAAGTTACATCTCTATAGAACAAAGGTGCAGTGGGATATAACAAAGAAGGTACTTAACTCAAAGATCTAATGTTGCTAATACCAGGTCTACTACTTGTTTTTCTATATACCAACTATATCTAAAAATAAAGGATATGAAAATTTGGCAGCAAGCATTGACTCAACAAATGAAACTTTTAATCAGTCCTATTCTAAAGATTTTGACTCTTCGGAAGCCCCTACATTCCTAGGATGTTTTAAGCTTCCTGTGGCCTCCTGCAGTCAGGAGGCCTCAAACAATCACACTCGCAGAGTCCTGCAGGCAGGTTAGAAAGCCATCGGAGGGGTTTTTAGATTGAAACACTCTTTCAAATGCAGAAGAACTGGAAACCCTGAATTGACTTTTTCCAGAAAATGTCAGAAGAGTGGAAAAGCAGAGCACAAAAAGCCGGCAGATTTTTGTTGTGGTACATGCTTAGGAATTTCCAGAGGGGTCCCTGAAGTCTGAGCACGCCTTGCGAATGTCAGCTTCCTTCCTCATGACCTTGTCACGGGCGGGATTCCTCACACTGGCTCCCAGCAGCTTTCCCACAGGGCTGTCCCACGTGCCACCGTGGTGTGAGTTGATCCTCGGCTTGAAAGTCGAGGCAGTGCAGGGAAAACAGGTTTCCCTGGAATGGACTGAGACATCTGGGGGACTCTGGGAATGGGGGAACGACCCTGGAGTTCCTCTCGCCTTTCCTGTGGAGAGTGCCTCCTCTTGAGATTCAACGGGAACGCTGGAATTTCTTTCCCGACCACGGCAGGGAAAGGATCCCTCCTCTCGAGCTAGGAGGCGGAAACGGGGCTCCTCTGGATGTGGGCGGAACTCTCGTGCTTCCTCTCGAGTGGAGACCGGTATGTCGGGAAAACTTCTTGAGTTGCAGCAAGGGTGTGAAGGACCCGTTGGAAGTTCCAGAGGTTAGGTGTGATTAGCCTCGGAGACGCCTCAGCGCAAATGGACTCATCTTGCCTGGAGGGGAGAACCTCCTGGATTTTCTCGAGTTGCGGCAGGTGCTCTCGACTTACGACGGGGAACACAGGGACCCCCTCTGGTGGCCTCAGGAAAGGCCAGTCCCCATGCGAGTTGCACGGGGCCCTCTAGGGATTCCTCTCCCGTCGATGCCGGGGCCTAAGACCTTGTGTGGAGTCGGTGCCGGAACCTGAGGATTCCTCTCCAGTGCTGACATGGATCTTGGGGTACTTCTGGAGTCTCCCCAGGGGAGTCAGTCCTCCTCTAAGTGGTGGCATGCACGTGCGCTTTCCTCCCGAGCTGCAGCAGCAGTGTCACGCTTCCCTTCGCGTGGATCAAGGGATCTGTGGCTTTCCCCTCCAGGCTTTCCCAGGAGGCTTTTCCACGATGCTTTCCCACAGGGGCTGTCCCACGTGCCACCGTGGTGTGAGTCGATCCCTCGGCTTGAAAGTCGAGGGCAGTGCAGGGAAAACAGGTTTTCCCTGGAATGGACTGAGAAATCTGGGGGACTCTGGGAATGGGGGAACGACCCTGGAGTCCTCTCGCCTTTCCTGTGGAGAGTGCCTCCTCTTGAGATGCAACGGGAACACCAGAAATTCTTTCCCGAACACGCAGGGAAAGGATCCCTCCTCTCGAGCTAGGAAGCTGAAACGGGGCTCCTCTGGATGTGGGCGGGACTCTCGTGCTTCCTCTCGACTGGAGACGGGTATGTCGGGGAACTTCTTGAGTTGCAGCAAGGGGTGTGAAGTACCCTATGGAAGTTCCAGAGGTTAGGTGTGATTAGCCTCCAGACGCCTCAGCGGAAATGGGCCTCATCTTCGCCTGGAGGGGAGAACCTCTTGGATTTTCTCGAGTTGTGGCAGGTGCTCTCGACTTACGACGGGGACCTCAGGGACCCGCTCTGGTGGCATATCGAAAGGACGGTCCCCATGCGAGTTACTCGGGGGCCTCTAGGGATTCCTCTCCCGTCGATGCCGGAGCATAAAACCTTGTGTGGAGTAGGTGGCGGAACCGGAAGGATTCCTCTCCAATGCTGACATGGATCTTGGGGTACTTCTGGAGTCTCCCCAGGGGAGACAGTCCTCGTCTCGAATGGGGGCATGAACCGTGCGCTTTCCTCCCGAGCTTTAGCAACAGTGTCGCGCTTCCCTTCGCGAGTATCAAGTGATCTGTGGCTTTCCCACGAGGCTTTCCCACAGGGCTGTCCCACGTGCGACCGTGGTGTGAGTCGATCCTCGGCTTGAAAGTCGAGGCAGTGCAGGGAAAGCAGGTTTCCCTGGAATGGACTGAGACATCTGGGGGCTCTGGGAATGGTGAAACGACCCTGGAGTTCCTCTCGCCTTTCCTGTGGAGAGCGCCTCCTCTTGAGATGCTACGGGAACGCCGGGAATTCTTTCCCGACCACGCAGGGAAAGTATCCCTCCTCTCTAGCTAGGAGGCGGAAACGGGTCTCCTCTGGATTGTGGGCGGGACTCTCGTGCTTCCTGTCGAGTGGAGACGAATATGTTGGGGAACTACTTGAGTTGCAGCAAGGGTGTGAATGACCCTTTGGAAGTTCCAGAGTTTAGGTGTGATTAGCCTCGAGACCCCTCAGCGGAAATGGGCCTCATCTCGCCAGGAGAGGAGAACCTCCTGGATTTTCTCGAGTTGCAGCAGATGCTCTCCGACTTACGACGGTGACATCAGGGACCCCCTCTTGTGGCCTCACGAAAGGGAAGTCCCCATGCGAGTTGCTCATGGGTCTCTCGGGATTCCTCTCCCGTCGGTGCCGGGGCCTAAGAACTTGTGTGGAGTCGGTGCCGGAACCTGAGGTTTCCTCTCCAGTGCTGACATGGATTTTGGAGTACTTCTGGAGTCTCCCCAGGGGAGTCAGTCCTTGTCTCGAGTGGGAGCATGCACGTGCGCTTTCCTCCCGAGCTGCAGCAGCAGTGTCATGGTTCCCTTCGCGTGGATCAAGGGATCTGTGGCTTTCCCTCGAGGCTTTCCCAAAGGGCTGTCCCACGTGCCACCGTGGTGTGAGTCGATCCTCGTCCTGAAAGTCGAGGCAGTGTAGGGAAAAAAGTTTCCCTGGAATGGACTGAGACATCTGGGGGACTCTGGGAATGGTTGCACGACCCTGGAGTTCCGCTCGCCTTTCCTGTGGAGAGCGCCTCCTCTTGAGATGCGATGGGGAAGCCGGGAATTCTTTCCCGACCATGCAGGGAAAGGATCCCTCCTCTCGGAGCTAGGAGGCGGAAACGGGTTCCTCTAGATGTGGGCGGGACTCTCGTGCCTTCCTCTCGACTGGAGACGGGTATGTCAGCGAACTTCTTGAGTTGCAGCAAGGGTGTGAAGGACCCTTTGGAAGTTCCAGAGGTTTGGTGTGATTAGCCTCGAGACCCTCAGCGGAAATGGGCCTCATCTCGCCTGGAAGGGAGAACTCCTGGATTTTCTCGAGTTGCGGCAGGTGCTCTTGACTAACGACGGGGACATCAGGAACCCGCTCTGGTGGCCTCAGGAAAGGCAGGTCCCCATACGAGTTGCTCGGGGGCCTCTCGGGATTCCTCTCCCTGATGCCGGGGCCTAAGCCCTTGCGTGGAGTCGGTGCCGGAACCTGAGGATTCCTCTCCAGGGCTGACATGGACCTTGGGGTACTTCTGGAGTCTCCCCAGGGGAGTCAGTCCTCGTCTCGAGTGTGGGCATGCAAGTGCGCGCTTTCCTCCCGAGCTTTAGCAGCAGTGTCACGCTTCCCTTCGCTTGGATCAAGGGATCTGTGGCTTTCCCTCGAGGGTTTCCCATGAGGCTTTCCCACGAGGCTTTCCCACAGGGTTTTCCCCCGTGCCACCATGGTGTGAGTTGATCCTCGGCTTGAAAGTCGAGGCAGTGCAGGGAAAACAGGTTTCCCTGGAATGACTGAGACATCTGGGGGACTCTGGGAATGGTGGCATGACCTGGGGAGTTCCTCTCGGCTTTCCTGTAGAGAGGCCTCCTCTTGAGATGCGACGCAAACGCCAGGAATTCTTTCACCGACGACGCAGGGAAAGGATCCTCTTCTCGAGCTTGGAGGCGGAAACTGGGCTCCTCTGGATTGGGCGGGACTCTCGTGCTTCCTCTTGAGTGGAGACGGGTATGTCGGGGAACTTCTTGAGTTGCAGCAAGGGTGTGAAGGACCCTTTGGAAGTTCCAGAGGTTAGGTGTGATTGGCCTGGGGACGCCTCAGAGGAAATGGTCCTCATCTCCCCTGGAGGGGAGAACCTCCTGCATTTTCTTGAGTTGCCTGCAGGTGTTCTCGCGTTACGACGGGGACCTCAGGGACCCGCTCTGGTGGCCTCAGGAAAGGCCAGTCCCCATGCGAGTTGCTCGGGGGCCTATCAGGATTCCTTTCCCCATGCGATGCCGGGGGCCTAAACACCTTGTGGGGAGTCGGTGCCGGAACCTGAGAATTCCTCTCCAGTGCTGACTTGGATCTTGGGGTACTTCTGGAGACTCCACAGGGGAGTCAGTCCTTGTCCCGAGTAAGGGCATGCACGTGTGCTTTCCTCCCGAGCTGTAGCAGCAGTGTCACCGCTCCCCTTCGCGTGGATCAAAGGGATCTGTGGCTTTCCCTCCAGGCTTTCCATGAGACTTTCCCACGAGGCTTTCCCACAGGGCTGTCCCACGTGCCACCGTCGTGTGAAGACGATCCTCGGCTTGAAAGTCGAGGCAAGTGCAGGGAAAACAGGTTTCCCTGGAATGGCCTGAGACATCTGGGGACTCTGGAATGGTGGAACGACCCTGGAGTTCCTCACGCCTTTCCTGTGTAAAGCGTCCTCTTGAGATGCGAGGGAACGCCGAGAATTCTTTCCCGACCACGCAGGGAAAGGATCCCTCCTCTCGAGCTATGAGGCGGAAACGGGGCTCCTCTGGATGTGGGCGGGACTCTCGTGCTTCCTCTCGAGTGGAGACGGGTATGTCGGGGAACTTCTTGTGTTGCAGCAAGGATGTGAAGAACGTTTTGGAAGTTCCAGAGAGTTTAGGTGTGATTAACCTGGGGACGCTTCTGAGGGAAATGGGCCTCATCTCGCCTGGAGGGGAGAACCTCCTGGATTTTTCGAGTTGCGGCAGGTGCTCTCGACTTATGACGGGGACCTCAGGGACCCGCTCTAATGGCCTCAGGAAAGGCCAGTCCCATGCTAGTTACTCGGGGCCTCTCGGGATTCCTCTCCGTCGATGCCGGGGCCTAAGACCTTGTTTGGAGTCGGTGCCGGAAAGTGAGGATTCCTCTACAGGGCTGACGTGGATCTTGGGGTACTTCTGGACTCTCCTCAGGGTAGTCAGTCCTCGTCGAGTGGGGGCATGCACGTGTGCT
Source organism: Capra hircus (assembly GCF_001704415.2). Taxonomy (NCBI): domain Eukaryota; kingdom Metazoa; phylum Chordata; class Mammalia; order Artiodactyla; family Bovidae; genus Capra; species Capra hircus. Next base: position 1,279 of record NW_017213726.1, on the reverse strand, counting down.
TTCCTCCCCGAGCTGTAGCAGCAGTGTCACACTTCCTTCGGTTTGATCAAAGCAACTGTGGCTTTCCCTAGAGGCTTTCCCACGAGGCTTTCCCTCGAGTCTTTCCAGCAGGCTTTCCACAGGGCTGTCCCACGTGCCACCGTGGTGTGAGTCGATCCTTGGCTTGAAAGTCGAGGCAGTGCAGGGAAAACAGGTTTCCTGGAATGCACTGAGACATCTGGGGGACGCTGGGAATGGTGGCCGACCCTGGATTTCTCTTCGCCTTTCCTGTGGAGATCGCCTCCTCTTTAGATGCGCGGGAACACTGGGAACTCTTTCCCGATCACTGAGGAAAGATCCCTCCTCTCGAGCTAGGAGGCGGAAACGGGGCTCCTCTGTATGTGGGCGGACTCTCGTGCTTCCTGTCGAGTGGAGACGGGTATGTTGGGGTCTTATTGAGTGCAGCAAGGGTGTTAAGGACCCTTTGGAAGTTCCAGAGGTAAGGTGTGATTAGCCTTGAGACACCTCAGCGGAAATGGTCCTCATCTCGCCTGGAGGGAGAACCTCCTGGATTTTCTCAAGTTGCTGCTGGTGCTCTCGACTACGACGGGACCTCAGGGACCCGCTCTGGTGGCTCAGGAAAGGCCAGTCCCCATGCGAGTTGCCGGGGAGACTGCACGGGATTCCTCCTCCCGTCCGATGCTGGGGCTAAGACATTTGTGGAGTCTGTGCCGTAAAGTGAGGGTTCCTCTCCAGTGCTGACAGTGGATCTTGGGTACCTGGAGTTCTCCCGAGGGGAGTCAGTCCTCGTCTCGAGTGGGGGAAATGCACGTGTAGCTTTTCCTCCGGAAGAAGCAGCAGTGTCCTTCCCTCGTGTGATCAAAGCAATCTGTCGCTTTCCCTCGAGGGCTTTTCCCGACCAGGCGTTCCACAGGGCTGTTCCCACGTGCCATCCTGTGGTGTGAGTCGACCTCGCTTTGAAAGTCGAGTGAGTGCAGGGGAAAACAGGTTTGCCTGGAATGGAATGAGACATCTGGGGGACTCTGGATGGGTGGGGCACGACCTGGAGCTTCCTCCTCTGCCTTTCCTGTGGACAGCGCTCCTCTTGAGATGCCGACGGAAACACGCGGAATGTCTTTCCCGACCGCGCAGGAAAAGGATCCTCCTCTCGAATTTGGAGGCGGAAACGGGGCTCCTCTGGATGGTGGGCGCTGGGAAACTCCTCGTGCTTCCTTCGAGTGGGACGACGGGTAATGTTGGGAAATCCTTGAGTTGCAAAGCAACGTGTGAAGGATCGCTT
>NW_017213725.1:0-24961 GCF_001704415.2 Capra hircus | reverse complement strand
TGGCAGTTCGGTCGCGAGATTTCGAATGATCTGCTGAAGAATCTAGACAATACAGGGAAGAATGATTACGAGGAGCAAGATATAAACAGTAGACAGAATAGTCTTTCCAGAAATGAAGTTAGAGAAGTGTGGGAAAAGTTATTGGCTTCTCCTGCGGTGGTAAAATCTAATCGGGAGTGTTTCCAAGGTCTGAATCTGGTTTATGCAGTTTCCCTAAGTCTAAGCTAATATCTGAGCTGTTCCAAAACACCTAAAACTTGATTTTTTACCATATTGGGAATTTACACTTGTTGAGTCAATGATTGCTACCATACAGTTGTTTGTACACAGCAAGAACATAATTATCATATCAATAAGTTGTTACAGTTACAGGACATCTTTAAAACACAAAAGAGCAGACATTACTTTGAGGAGTTAAGTAAGATGAAAACATCCATGGTTCACAAGTCGCTACATTAGGTACGTTAAGTTTTCTGGAATCATTGGTGAAAAGAAGAACATAAGGAGAGGATAGACAAGCCAAAATAGAGTAAATAGAGTCATTTTTCGGTTGGAGTTTGTGCTGCAGCAGCTGTTAGTCCCGCAGGGATCTTGATGTTTCTTTTGCCTCTTCTGCCGGTGGGAGCAGCGGCCTTCACCCCGCCCCTCTGACACTGGCGCTGTTACGGGGCTGCGAGTGCGGTGCACTGGGTTCCATCAGTCAGGCTGGCCCCGCCCACAGCTTTTGGTGTGCGGCTGTTTCCGCGGCGGTGGCGGCAGAGAAGTTCCCTTTTTCTTTTTTGTGGCAAATCAGTCTGTCTGGGATCTAAACTGACGAATCTGCACCCTGTGGAAAAAATATAAACACATCCTCGACCCGCAGTAAATTTTGGGTCGGGATCTTTTTGTTATCTGGAGGAGATCTTTTTGCTTTACTAATGGCTTTTTATTTTACTGTTTCAAACGAATCAGCATTCAACTTATTACAAAGAGAACATGTTGTAAAATCTGATGGGGGAAAACTATACTTAATTTCTCCTTTTTTAATTTTTGAATTAACAAAGCATGTGAGGGTAAATGATGCAAGATTTGACCACAATAATTTTCTATAGCAATCTGCCAATCATCATCAAACATTTGAAAAGCATCAGTTGTTTTCTGTTATATGGAATTACAATTTTTGATGGCTCTTTAGTAAACAATTTAATAAATCAGTATTCTTGAATTAATCTTTTTAATTAATATGTCAGTAATTTTTTGTTAGGCAGAGGCCACTGTTCCACCCACACCGGATCTTGAGGTATCCATGTAATGGGTCGGCAGCAGAAACAATGGACTCTATATATAAATTTGGATGCCCCAATCTAGCACGTAGCTGTCGAGGAGTTGGGCAAATTGGCTCAATTATTCCTGTCTGTTGTTTACCCAATCCTTTTGATGGATCATAGCCCATCTGCAACATCTGAGAGGTCACTTTATCATCAGGGCTAAAAAGTAACACTCCCATTTGAGACAGCACATCCCCCTCCCCCACAGGGTAAAGGGGAGTGAAGGGATTACATACGGTTGGAAAGTTCCACGGGTATCCTCAAATTGCCAATCTAAAATTTTTGCACTTTTGGCTACTGTGGGGGCTCTTCCTATCCCCACCAAGTTATTTTCAGTAGTATGTGTGGGCCAGGAGCTGGGCCAGTCTTTTCCTGAAATGCAAGAAACGTCTGCTCCTGTGTCTAATAACCCCACAATAGACTTGCCATTAATCAGAATAGTTTTCATAGGACGTTTCTGAGTAATTTCTGTTATCCAAAAAACCATATCACTAGACCCAAATCCTTTATCCTGCCTTTCATTCTGAGTAGCTGTGTGCCCAATTGCAGTGTGGTAAGGCAAAAGCAAAAGTGGGGCTATCTTTGTCCCTGATGTATTTGGAAAGTTTTAATTGGGGGTGAAATCTTTATCTGGATTTCTCCTGTATAATCTGAGTCAATTACTCCAGGGATGATTGTGAGACCTTGCATAGCTAAGGAACTTCTGCCTAGTATAATTCCTAGTAAACCTGTTGGTAATGGGCCTTTAACTCCTGTAGGGATTTTCACAGTGGGGCTATCTGGTGTTAATATTGCTGAGGTGGTGGAACCGAGTCCAGTCCTGCGCTGCCTGGGGTTGCTCTGATGAGTTCTGCGACGGGACGAAGGGAATGAATGGGTTCAGTGAGGCTGCCCCAATTGTTGTCGGGGCCTGAGGCTGGCCCCTCAATCCGTTTCCCGACTGCTGGTCGGGGCCCAAAAAGGCTCCATTTCTATGGAATTGTGACCTACATTCTTTTGCCCAGTGATATCCTTTTGACAACGAGGGCAGAGAGATCTAGGGAGATTAGTATGCACAGAATTCGGCAGAGAAGAACCGGTTGCTTTTTGGGGACAAGCTCGAATAAAGTGCCCTTCCCGTCCGCAAGAGAAGCAGGCCTTGGATAAGCCAATATTCTGGCCTGGACTACTGGAATGACTCTTTGACGGGTTATTTTTATTTGTAAAAAAGGACTGTACTGCCTGCTGGTAAGAATTTCCCTTTATGGCTGCAGCTATGGCAACGCCCTGCATCATTGCTGGTCCTACATCTGCACATTGCCTGATATAATCTATTATTTCCCCAGTTTTTTTTATAGGACGTAAAATGGCCTGGCAGGTAGAATTAGCATTTTCAAATGCCAGTTGTTTTATCAATATACTAGCTGCCTCAGTATTGGAAATTACTCTGTTGACTGCCTCTGCAAGTCTTGATATAAAGTCTTCATATGGCTCTTCTGGTTTTTGTTTAACATTTGAGAAGGACGAGGTAGATTCTTTCCCTTCAGGCAACAAACGCCAAGCCCCAAGGGCGCAGGCGGTTACTTGATCTAAAGTAGTTTTGTCTAATCCCATTTGATCTCTAAGTGTTCCGAAATCATTAGTCCCTGCCAACATACTTTTTATAATATATCTTGGGCCATATTTTTGATTAGCATCAGCCTGTTTTGGGGCAAGATCTTCATATTCAGTTCTCCAAAGTACATATTGACCTCCAGACAGACAAGCTTTAGCGACTGTCTTCCAGTCATGGGGTGTCATCCATCTGCCCGCTAAAGCCTCCACCAATGATACAGTATACGGGGCTTTAGGCCCATACAAAGCACAAGCCTGTTTGAGTTCTTTAATCATTTTCATTGGAATGGGTTCCCAGTGGGGGGCTGTTCTGCCACCACTGCCACCAAATATTATGGGGAAACAAGCCTCAAGGTGGGGATCAAGTTCATCATCTGGGCTAGAGAAAACCCTTCTTCGGGGAGCTTCTAGTGGAGGCCCTTCACCCTTATAGGGAGGGGGCGGCAAGGGGTGTCCTATGTCACTTTCTTCGTACTTTGGGAATTTTTTATCCGTTTTGTGTTTAGGTCTTACGGATGTTTTACCTGGGGATGTCTGCCTTAAGCTCTCAGGTGCATATATCCTGATGGGGACATTTGTCTTGAGCCTCTGGAAGCAGAAGGCTTAATTAAGGAAATTTCTCTTGAATTTCTGGAAGCAGGTGGTCTGGTTGGGGAAGTTTTTATTAAGCTCTTTGGAGCAGATAATCTAATTGGAGAAGTTTCTCTTAAACTCCTTGGAGCATCTTTATTTAATAAAGACCAATCCTCATCAGAATGATCTTGACTTACTTCCTCTTCCAGATCTTCCTCATCTGAAACCTGCTCTTTTTGTCATCTCTATCTATTACCTTTTCTTGGGCAGTCATTGCAGCTATCATTTGATTCAACTGCCGATAGCTAGGTGTAGCCTCCTTTTCATCACTCTCCTCTTCGATAGATGCATTTTTATCTGCACTTTCCTCTTTAAGGTGTACCTTTTCAGATTCAGGGGCAGGGCCTAGAGCGTCCCTAATTATATTCCATAAGGAAAAGGTGTAAGTAGGCACCTTTTCTGAGCCATGTTCAGCATGGTGAGTTTTTAGTTGTTTTCCTACTCTCTCCCAGGTGTCTAAGTTAACAGTGCCTTCTTCTGGAAACCAGGGACACTGTTCTTGTACAAAGGAAAAAAATGAATGAATATTGGATTTTTTAACTTTAATTCCTCGTTTAGTTAGTAACTGCAAGATTACTCCTATAAAAAGCTGTCTTTCTTTTGATTCACTGTTACCCATGTCAGAAAATTAAGTCTTATAGAAAAGTCTACCTCAACAAAAGGTTTTACCTTTGGCGAGGGGGGTTTTGTATTTAACCCTAGGATAGCAGGTTTCTTTTCAACCTCTAGAGCACCAGGTTTTCTCTTAAACCCTTGAACACTTCCCACTCTTCCTCACCCTGTCTATCCTACAGGGGGGTCCGCGGCACCCTGAGTGGGGTCCTAGGCGTCCCGAACACTCAACACTGGGGGAGTACCTGAAAGTACTCCGGGGGGAGTGATTAAGTCACTCCGGGGGGAGCAACAGAGAGTGCTCCGGGGGGAGCAGCAGAGAGTGCTCCGGGGGGGAGCTTTTGCTCTGAGGAACCTACCTTCGAATAGCCTGTTCCGGGCAGCCACTTGCCGGGGTCCAGCCCCGGTGGATCCAGGGAATTCGAAGGGTGGACGGCGTTGGTGTGGAAAGACTTGTTTATTTATTAATATAAGATTAGATTAGGAAACTATAGTGTAGTAAGAAGATTAAGTGGAGGAAGAGGGCTGAATAGCTTGGTTTACCCATAAGGCCAATAAAATTCCAGACAAGGAATTTGCACCATCTACGTTGGGCCACCGGGCACCCGCTTAAATATCTAAGGGTGCCTCGCCTTAAGCCCCCTTTCATGCGGGTCTTAACAGCCAGGGCAAGTAAGTAGACCTGGCGAGCCTCCGCGTCCCAGGTGGAGATTCAGCCTGAAGTTAAAGTAAAGAGCAGAGAGAAGGAAAGGGAGAGAAGAACAAAGAGAGAAAAAGACACGGGGGGAGCCAGAGTCCCAAGAAACCAGGCCGAGAGACTAGTTCGAGAAGATGGCCCGAGAAACTGGCCCCCGGACCCTGGCCCCTGGCCCCTGGCACCCATCCTTTATTGTTCAGAAGGCCTTTTATACTTCTGATAAAATATGGAGATCAATGGGTAACACAGAATTATGTAGCATTCCGAGCAAAGAATCTTTCTATACATCATTTTGTATACAAAAGGTCTCAGGTGATTTACATTATCTTCTGGCCAAGAGGCTTGTTAACACTTTTTGGCTCTCTTCTTTAATGACTGTTAATTTTGTTTCGCCTGAAGTGTTTTTCTTTAAACTGCATCTCCTTAAAGCATTAAAGTTACATCTCTATAGAACAAAGGTGCAGTGGGTTATAACTAAGAAGGTACTTAACTCAAAGATCTAATGTTGCTAATACCAGGTCTACTACTTGTTTTTCTATATACCAACTATATCTAAAAATAAAGGATATGAAAATTTGGCAGCAAGCATTGACTCAACAAATGAAACTTTTAATCAGTCCTATTCTAAAGATTTTGACTCCTCGGAAGCTCCTACATTCCGAGGATGTTTTAAGCTTCCTGTGCCTCCTGCGGTCAGCAGGCCTAAAACAATCACAAGGCAGCTGTACGAGTCCTGCAGGCAGGCTAGAAAGCCATCAGAGGGTTTTCTGGATTGAAACACTCTTTGAAATGCAGAAGACTAAAGCCCTGAATTGACTTTTTCCAGAAAATGTCAGAAGAGTGGAAAAGCAGAGCACAAAAGCCGGCAGATTTTTGTTGGGGTACAAGCTTAGGAATTTCCAGAGGGGACCCGAAGTCTGAGCACGCTTGCGTATGTCAGCTTGCTTCCTCATGACCTTGTCACGGGTGGGATTCCTCACACTGACTCCCGGCACCCCAAGATCCATGTCAGCAGTGGAGAGGAATCATCAGGTTCTGGCACCGACTCCACACAAGGTGTCAGGCCCCGCATCGACAGGAAAGGAATCCCGAGAGGACCCTGAGCAACTCGCACGGGGACTGGCCTTTGCTGGAGACCACCAGAGCGGGTCCCTGGGGTCCCCGTCGTAAGTCGAGAGCACCTGCCATAACTCGAGAAAATCCAGAAGGTTCTCCCCTCCAGGCGAGATGAGGCCCATTTCCGCTGAGGCGTCTCGAGGCTAATCACACCTAACCTCTGGAACTTCCAAGGGTCCTTCACACCCTTGCTGCAACTCAAGAAGTTCCCCGACATACCCGTCTCCACACGAGAGGAAGCACGAGCGTCCCGCCCACATCCAGAGGAGCCCCGTTTCCGCCTCATAGCTCGAGAGGAGGGATCCTTTCCCTACGTGGTCGGGAAAGAATTCCCGGCTTTCCCGTCGCATCTCAAGAGGAGGCGCTCTCCACAGGAAAGGTAAGAGGAACTGCAGGGTCGGGCCACCATTCCCAGAGTACCTCAGATGTCTCATTCCATTCCAGGGAAAACTGTTTTCCCTGCACTGCCTCGACTTTCAAGCCGAGGATCGACTCACACCACGGTGGCACGTGGGACAGCCCTGTGGGAAAGCCTCGTGGGAAAGCCTCGTGTGAAAGCCTCGAGGGAAAGCCACAGATCCCTTGATCCACGCGAAGGGAAGAGTGACACTGCTGCTACAGCTCAGGAGGAAATCGCACCTGCATGACCCTACTCGAGACAAGGACTGAGTCCCCTGGGGAGACTCCAGAAGTACCCCAAAATCCATGTCAGCACTGGAGAGGAATCCTCAGGTTCCGGCACCGAGTCCCCACAAGGTCTTAGGCCCCGGCATCGACGGGAGAGGAATCCCGAGAGGCCCCCGAGCAAATCGCATGGGGACTGGCCTTCCTGAGGCCACCAGAGTGGGACCCTGAGGTCTCCGTCGTAAGTCGAGAGCACCTGCCGCAACTCGAGAAAATCCAGGGGGTTCTCACCTCCAGGCGAGATGAGGCCATTTCCGCTGAGGCGTCTCGACGCTAATCACACCTAACCTCTGGAACTTCCAAAGGGTCCTTCACACCCTTGCTGCAACTCAAGACGTTCCCCGACATACACGTCTCCACTCGAGAGGAAGCACGAGAGTCCCGCCCACATCCAGAGGAGCCCCGATTCAGCCTCCAAGCTTGAGAGGAGGGATCCTTTCCCTGCGTGGTCGGGGAAGAATTCCCGGCGTTCCCGTCGCATCTCAACAGGAGGCGCTCTCCACAGGAAAGTCGAGAGGAACTCCAGGGTCATGCCACCATTCCACGAGTCCCCCAGATGTCTCAGTCCATTCCAGGGAAACCTGTTTTCCCTGCACTGCTTCGACTTTCAAGCCAAGGATTGACTCACACCACGGTGGCACGTGGGACAGCCCTGTGGGAAAGCCTCGTGGGAAACACTCTTTGGAAATCCTCGAGGGAAAAACACAGATCCCTTGATCCACGCGAAGGGAAGCGTGACACTGCTGCTACAGCTGGGGTGGAAAGCACACGTGCATGCCCCCACTTGAGACGAGGACTGACTCCCCTGCGGAGACTTCAGTAATACCCCAAGACCCATGTCAGCACTGGAGAGGAATCCTCAGGTTCCGGCACCGACTCCACACAAGTCTTAGGCCCCGGCATCGAAGGAAGTGGAATCCCGAGAGGCCCCCGAGCAACTCGCATGGGGACTGGCCTTTCCTGAGGCCACAAGAGCGGGTCCCTGAGGTCCCCGTCGTAAGTCAAGAGCACCTGCCGCAACTCGAGAAAATCCAGGAGGTTCTCCCCTCAAGGCGAGATGAGGCCCTTTTCCACTGAGGCGTCTCGAGGCTAATCACACCTAACCTCTGGAACTTCCGAAGGGTCCTTCACACCCTTGCTGCAACTCAAGAAGTTCCCCAACATACCCATCTCCACTCGAGAGGAAGCACGAGTGTCCGCGCTCACACCCAGAGGAGACCGGTTTAAACCTAATAGCTTGAGAGGAGGGATCCTTTCCCTGCGTGGTCGGGAAAGAATTCCCGGCGTTCCCGTCGCATCTCAAGAGGAGGCGCTTTCCACAGGAAAGGTGAGAGGAACTCCAGGGTCGTTCCACCATTCCCAAAATCCCACAAATATCTCAGTCCATTCCAGGGAAAACACTTTTCCCTGCACTGCCTCGACTTTCAAGCCAAGGATCGACTCACACCACGGTGGCACGTGAGACAGCCCTGTGGGAAAGCCTCGTGGGAAAGCCTCGTGGGAAAGCCTCGAGGGAAAACCACAGATTCCTTGATCCACGCGAAGGAAGCGTGACACTGCTGCACAGCTGGGGAGGAAAGCGCACGTGCATGCCCCCTCTCGAGACGAGGTCTGACTCCCCTGGGGAGACTCCAGAAGTACCCCAAGATCCATGTCAGCACTGGAGAGGAATCCTCAGGTTCCGGCACCGACTCCACACAAGGTCTTAGGCCCCGGCATCGCCGGGAGAGCAATCCCGAGAGGCCCCCGAGCAACTCGCATGGGGACTGGCCTTTCCTGAGGCCACCAGAGCGGGTCCCTGAGGTCCCCGTCGTAAGTCGAGAGCACCTGCCGCAACTCGAGAAAATCCAGGAGGTTCTCCCCTCCAGGCGAGATGAGGCCCATTTCTGCTGAGGCGTCTCGAGGCTAATCACACCTAACCTCTGGAACTTCCAAAGGGTCCTTCACACCCTTGCTGCAACTCAAGAAGTTCCCCGATGCCAGGGTCCAGCCCCGGTTGATCCAGGGAATTCGACGGGTGGACAGCGTTGTCGTGGAAAGACTTGTTTGTTTATTAATGTAAGATTAGATTAAGAAACTATTGTGTAGTAAGAAGATTAAGTGGAGGAAGATGGCTGAATAGCTTGGTTTACGCGGAAGGCCAATAAAATTCCAGACAAGGAATTTGCACCATCTACGTTGGGCCACCGGCGCCCGCTTGAATATCTTAGGGTGCCTCGCCTTAAGCTCCCTTTCGTGCGGGTCTTAACAGCCAGGGCAAGTAAGTAGACCTGGCGAGCCTCCGCGCCCCAGGTGGAGATTCAGCCTGAAGTTAAAGTAAAGAGCAGAGAGAAGGAAAGGGAGAGAAGAAGAAAGAGAGAGAAAGACATTGGGGAGCCAGAGTCCCAAGAAACCAGGCCGAGAGACTAGTTTGAGAAACTGGTCCCGGCCCCTGGCCCCCTCCTTTATTGTTCAGAAGGCCTTTTATACTTTTGATGAAATATGGAGATCAATGGATACCACAAAATTATGTAGCGTTCGCAACCCAGAATCTTTCCATACATCATTTTGTATACAAAAGGTCTCAGGTGATTTACATTATCTTTTGGCCAAGAGGCTTGTTAACACTTTTTGGCTCTCTTCCTTAATGAATGTTAATTTTGTTTCCCCTGAAGTGTTTTTCTTTAATCTGCATCTCCTTAAAGCATTAAAGTTACATCTCTATAGAACAAAGGTGCAGTGGGATATAACAAAGAAGGTACTTAACTCAAAGATCTAATGTTGCTAATACCAGGTCTACTACTTGTTTTTTTATATACCAACTATATCTAAAAATAAAGGATATGAAAATTTGGCAGCAAGCATTGACCCAAAAAATGAAACTTTTAATCAGTCCTATTCTAAAGATTTTGACTCCTCGGAAGCTTCTACATTCCTAGGATGTTTTAAGCTTCCTGTGCCTCCTGCGGTCAGGAGGCCTCAAACAATCACATGCGCAGCTGTACGAGTCCTGCAGGCAGGCTAGAAAGCCATCAGAGGGTTTTTTGGATTGAAAGACTCTTTGAAATGCAGAAGACTAAAGCCCTGAATTGACTTTTTCCAGAAAATGTCAGAAGAGTGGAAAAGCAGAGCACAAAAGCCGGCAGATTTTTGTTGGGGTACAAGCTTAGGAATTTCCAGAGGGGTCCCAGAAGTCTGAGCACACCTTGCGTATGTCAGCTTCCTTCCTCATGACCTTGTCACGGGCGGGATTCCTCACACTGGCTCCCGGCACCCCGACGTACCCGGCTCCACTCGAGAGGAAGCACGAGAGTCCCGCCCACATCCAGAGGAGCCCCGTTTCCGCCTCCTAGCTCGAGAGGAGGGATCCTTTCCCTGCGTGGTCGGTCAAGAATTCCCGGCGTTCCCGTCGCATCTCAAGAGGAGGTGCTCTCCACAGGAAAGGCAAGCGGAACTCCAGGGTCGTGCCACCATTCCCAGAGTCCCCCAGATGTCTCAGTCCATTCCAGGGAAATCAGTTTTCCCTGCACTGCCTCGACTTTCAAGCCGAGAATCAACTGACACCACGGTGGCACGAGGGACAGCCCTGTGGGAAAGCCTCGTGGGAAAGCCTCGTGGGAAAGCCTCGAGGGAAAGCCACAGATCCCTTGATCCACGCGAAGGGAAGCGTGACACTGCTGCTACAGCTCGGGAGGAAAGAGCACGTGCATGCGCCCACTCGAGTCGAGGACTGACTCCACTGGGGAGACTCCAGAAGTCCCCCAAGATCCATGTCAGCACTGGAGAGGAATCCTCAGGTTCCGGCACCGACTCCACACAAGGTCTTAGGCCCCGGCATCGCCGGGAGAGCAATCCCGAGAGGCCCCCGAGCAACTCGCATGGGGACTGGCCTTTCCTGAGGCCACCAGAGCGGGTCCCTGAGGTCCCCGTCGTAAGTCGAGAGCACCTGCCGCAACTCGAGAAAATCCAGGAGGTTCTTCCCTCCAGGCGAGATGAGGCCCATTTCCACTGAGGCGTCTCGAGGCTAATCACACCTAACCTCTGGAACTTCCGAAGGGTCCTTCACACCCTTGCTGAAACTCAAGAAGTTCCCCGATGCCAGGGTCCAGCCCCGGTGGATCCAGGGAATTCGACGGGTGGATAGCGTTGGCGTGGAAAGACTTGTTTGTTTATTAATGTAAGATTAGATTAAGAAACTATAGTGTAGTAAGAAGATTAACTGGAGGAAGAGGGCTGAATAGCTTGGTTTACGCGGAAGGCCAAAAAAATTCCAGACAAGGAATTTGCACCATCTACGTTGGGCCACCGGGCCCGCTTGAATATCTTAGGGTGCCTCCCCTTAAGCTCCCTTTCGTGCGGGTCTTTACAGCCAGGGCAAGTAAGTAGACCTGGCGAGCCACCGCGCCCCAGGTGGAGATTCAGCCTGAAGTTAAAGTAAAGAGCAGAGAGAAGGAAAGGGAGAGAAGAAGAAAGAGAGAGAAAGACATTGGGGGAGCCAGAGTCCCAAGAAACCAGGCCGAGAGACTAGTTTGAGAAACTGGTCCCCGGCCCCTGGCCCCCTCCTTTATTGTTCAGAAGGCCTTTTATACTTTTGATGAAATATGGAGATCAATGGATACCACAAAATTATGTAGCGTTCGCAACCCAGAATCTTTCCATACATCATTTTGTATACAAAAGGTCTCAGGTGATTTACATTATCTTTTGGCCAAGAGGCTTGTTAACACTTTTTGGCTCTCTTCCTTAATGAATGTTAATTTTGTTTCCCCTGAAGTGTTTTTCTTTAATCTGCATCTCCTTAAAGCATTAAAGTTACATCTCTATAGAACAAAGGTGCAGTGGGATATAACAAAGAAGGTACTTAACTCAAAGATCTAATGTTGCTAATACCAGGTCTACTACTTGTTTTTTTATATACCAATTATATGTAAAAATAAAGGATATGAAAATTTGGCAGCAAGCATTGACCCAAAAAATGAAACTTTTAATCAGTCCTATTCTAAAGATTTTGACTCCTCGGAAGCTTCTACATTCCTAGGATGTTTTAAGCTTCCTGTGCCTCCTGCGGTCAGGAGGCCTCAAACAATCACATGCGCAGCTGTACGAGTCCTGCAGGCAGGCTAGAAAGCCATCAGAGGGTTTTTTGGATTGAAACACCTTTCAAATGCAGAAGACTAAAGCCTTGAATTGACTTTTTCCAGAAAATGTCAGAAGAGTGGAAAAGCAGAGCACAAAAGCCGGCAGATTTTTGTTGGGGTACATGCTTAGGAATTTCCAGAGGGGTCCCAGAAGTCTGAGCACACCTTGCGTATGTCAGCTTCCTTCCTCATGACCTTGTCACTGCCGGGATTCCTCACACTGGCTCCCGGCACCCCGACATACCCGTCTCCACTCGAGAGGAAGCACGAGAGTCCCGCCCACATCCAGAGGAGCCCCGTTTCCGCCTCCTAGTTCGAGAGGAGGGATCCTTTCCCTGCGTGGTCGGTCAAGAATTCCCGGCGTTCCCGTCCAATCTCAAGCGGAGGCGCTCTCCACAGGAAAGGTAAGCGGAACTCCAGGGTCGTGCCACCATTCCCAGAGTCCCCCACATGTCTCAGTCCATTCCAGGGAAACCTGCTTTGCCTGCACTGCCTCGACATTCAATCTGAGGATCGACTCACACCACGGTGGCACGTGGGACAGCCCTGTGGGAAAGCCTCGTGGGAAAGCATCGAGGGAATGCCACAGATCTCTTGATCCACGCGAAGGGAAGCGTGACACGGCTGCTACAGCTCGGGAGGAAAGCGCACGTGCATACCCCCACTCGAGACCAGGACTGACTCCCCTGGGGAGACTCCAGAAGTACCCCAGGATCCATGTCAGCACTGGAGAGGAATCCTCAGGTTCCGGAACCTACTCCACACAAGGTCTTAAGCCCCGGCATCGACAGGAGAGAAATCCCGAGAGGCCCCGAGCAACTCGCATGAGGACTGGCCTTTCCTGAGGCCACCAGAGCGCGTCCCTGAGGTCCCCGTCATAAGTCGAGAGCACCTGCCGCAACTCGAGAAAAAAACAGGAGGTTCTCCCCTCCAGGCGAGATGAGGCCCATTTCCGCTGGGGTGTCTGGAGACTAATCACACCTAACTTGTGTAACTTCCAAAGGGTCCTTCACACCCATGCTGCAACTCAAGAAGTTCACCGACATAACCGTCTACATTCGAGAGGAAGCACGAGAGTCCCGCCCACATCCAGAGGGGCCCCGTTTCCGCCTCCTGGCTCGAGGGGCGGTATCCTTTCCCAGCGAGATCCGGAAGGAATTCCCGGCGTTCCCGTCACATTTCAAGAGGAGTCGCTCTCCACAGGAAAGGCGAGAGGAACTCCAGGGTCGTGCCACCATTCCCAGAGTCCCCCAGATGTCTCAGTCCATTCCAGGGAAACCTGTTTTCCCTGCACTGCCTCGACTTTCAAGCCGAGGTTCAACTAACACCACGGTGGCACGTGGGACAGCCCTGTGGGAAAGCCTCGAGGGAGAGCCTCGTGGAAAGCCTCGAGGGAATGCCACTGATCCCTTGATCCACACGACGGGAAGCGAAACACTGCTGCTACAGCTCGGGAGGAAAGCGCACGTGCATGCCCCCACTCGAGACGAGGACTGACTCCCCTGGGGAGACTCCAGAGGTACCCCAAGATCCATGTCAGCACTGGAGAGGAATCCTCAGGTTCCGGCACCGACTCCACACAAGGTCTTACATCCCGGCATCGACGGGAGAGCAATCCCGAGAGGCCCCCGAGCAACTCGCAAGGGGACTGGCCTTTCCTGAGGCCACCAGAGCGGGTCCCTTAGGTCCCCGTTGTAAGTCGAGAGCACCTGCCACAACTCGAGAAAATCCAGGAGGCCCTCCCCTCCAGGCGAGATGAGGCCCATTTCCGCTGACGCGTCTCAAGTCTAATCACACCTAACCTCTGGAACTTCCAAAGGGTCCTTCACACCCTTGCTGCAACTCAAGAAGTTCCCCGACATACCCGTCTCCACTAGAGAGGAAGCACGAGAGTCCCGCCCACATCCAGAGGAGCCCCGTTTCCGCCTCATAACTCCACAGGAGGGATCCTTTCCCTGCGTGTTCGGTAAAGAATTCCCAGCGTTCCCGTCGCATCTCAAGAGGAGGTGCTCTCCACAGGAAAGGCGAGAGGAACTCCAGGGTCGAGCCGCCAAACCCAGAGTCCCCCAAATGTCTCAGTCCATTCCAGGGAAACCTGTTTTCCTTGCACTGCCTCGACTTTCAAGCCGAGGATCGACTCACACCACGGTGGCACGTGAAACAGCCCTGAGGGAAAACCTCGTAGGAAACCCTCTATGGAGAGTCACTGATCCCTTGATCCACTCAACGGGAAGCGTGACACTGCTGCTACAGCTCGGGACGAAAGCGCACGTGCATGCCCCCTCTCGAGACCAGGACTGACTCCCCTGGGGAGACTCCAGAAGTACCCCAAGATCCATGTCAGCACTGGAGATGAATCCTCAGGTTCCGGCACCGACTCCACACAAGGTCTTACGCCCCGACATCGACGGGAGAGCAATCCCGAGAGACCCCCGAACAACTCGCTTGCGGACTGGCCTTTCCTGAGGCCACTCCAACGGGTCCCTGAGATTCCCATCGTAACTCGAGAGTACCTGCTGCAACTCAAGAAAATCCAGGAAGTTCTCCCCTCCAGGCGAGATGAGCCCCATTTCCGCTGAGGCGTCTCGAGTCTAATCACACCTAACCTCTGGAACTTCCAAAGGGTCCTTCACACCCTTGCTGCAACTCAAGAAGTTCCCCGACATACCCGTCTCCACTAGAGAGGAAGCACGAGAGTCCCGCCCACATCCAGAGGAGCCCCGTTTCCGCCTCATAACTCCACAGGAGGGATCCTTTCCCTGCGTGGTCGGGAAAGAATTCCCGGCGTTCCCGTCGCATCTCAAGAGGAGGTGCTCCCCACAGGAAAGGCGAGAGGAACTCCAGGGTGGTGCCACCATTCCCAGAGTCCCCCAGATGTCTCAGTCCAGTGCCAGGGAAACCTGTTTTCCTTGAAATGCCTCGACTTTCAAGCCAAGGTTCGACTCACACCACGGTGGCCCGTGGGACAGCCCTGTGGGAAAGCCTCGTTGGAAAGCCTCGTGGAAAGCCTTGAGGGAAAGCCACTGATCCCTTGATCCCCTCGACGGGAAGCGTGACACTGCTACTACAGCTCGGGAGGAAAACGCACGTGCATGCCCCCACTCGAGACGAGGACTGACTCCCCTGGGGAGACTCCAGAAGTACCCCAAGATCCATGTCAGCACTGGAGAGGAATCCTCAGGTTCCGGCACCAACTCCACACAAGGTCTTACACCCCGGCATCGACGGGAGAGCAATCCCGAGAGGTCCCTGAGCAACTCGCAGGGAGACTGGCCTTTCCTGAGGCCACCAGAGCGGGTCCCTGAGGTCCGCGTCGTAAGTCAAGAGCACCTGCTGCAAGTCGAGAAAATCCAGGAGGTTCTCCCCTCCAGGTGAGATGAGGCCCATTTCCGCTGAGGCGTCTGGAGGCTAATGACACCTAACCTCTGGAACTTCCAAAGGGTTCTACACACCCTTGCTGCAACTCAAAAAGTTCCCCAACATACCCGTCTCCACTCAAGAGGAAGCACGAGAGTCCCGCTGACATCCAGAGGAGCCTCGATTCCGCCTCATAGCTTGAGAGGAGGAATCCTTTCCCTGCGTGGTCGGGAAAGAATTCCCGGCGTTCCCGTCACATCTCAAGAGGAGGCGCTCTCCACAGGAAAGGCGAGAGGAACTCCAGGGTCGTGCCTCCATTCCCAGAGTCCCCCAGATATCTCAGTCCATTCCAGGGAAACCTGTTTTCCCTGCACTGCGACTTTCAAGCAGAGGAACGACTCACACCACGGTGGCACGTGGGACAGCCCTGTGGGAAAGCCTCGTGGGAAAGCCTTGTGTGAAATCCTCGAGGGAAAGCCACTGAAGACTTGATCCACGCGACGGGAAGCATGACACTGTTGCTACAGCTCGGGAGGAAAGTGCACGTATATGCCCCCTCTCGGGACGAGGACTTACTCCCCTGGGGAGACTGCAGAAGTAGCCCAAGATCCTTGTCAGCACTGCAGAGGAATCCTCAGGTTCCGGAAACGACTCCACACAAGGTCTTGGGACCCGCCATCGAAGGGAGAGGAATCCAGAGAGGGCCGCGAGCAACTTGCATGGGGACTGGCCTTTCCTGAGGCCACCAGATTCGGTCCCTGAAGTAACCGTCATAAGTCGAGATCACCTGCCGCAACACGAGAAAATCCAGGAGGTTCTCCCCTCGAGGCGAGATGAGGCCCTTTTCCGCTGAGGCGTCTCGAGGCTAATCACAGCTAACCTCTGGAACTTCCAAAGGGTCCTTCACACCCGTGCTGCAACTCAAGAAGTTCCCCGACATACCCGTCTCCACTCGAGAGGAAGCACGAGAATAACGCCCACATCCACAGGAGCCCCGTTTCCGCCTCATAGCTCGAGAGAATGGATCCTTTCCCTTCGGGGTCGGGAAAGAATTCCCGGCGTTCCCGTCGCATCTCAAGAGGAGGTGCTCTCCACAGGAAAGGGGAGAGTAACTCCAGTGTCGTGCCACCATTCCAAGAGTCCCCCAGATATCTCAGTCCATTCCAGGGAGAACTGTTTTCCCTGCACTGCCTTGACTTTCACGCCGAGGATCGAATCACACCACGGTGGCATGTGGGACAGTCCTGTGGGAGAGCCTCGTGGGAAAGCCTAGAGCAAAAGCACAGATCCCTGGATTCAAGCGACGGGAAGCGTGACACTGCTGCTACAGCTCGGGAGGAAAACGCACGTGCATTCCCACACTTGAGACGAGGACTGACTACCCTGGGGAAAATCCAGAGATACCCCAAGATCCATGTCAGCACTGGAGAGGAATGCTCAGGTTCCGGCACCGACTCCACACAAGGTCTTAGGCCCCGGCATCGACGGGAGAGGAGTCCAGAGAGGCCCCCTAGAACTCGCATGGGGACTGGCCTTTCCTGAGGCCACCAGAGCGGGTCCCTGAAGTCCCCGTCCTAAGTCGAGAGCACCTGCCGCAACTCGTAAAACTCCAGGAGCTTCTCCCCTCCAGGCGAAATGAGAACCATTTCCGATGAGGCGTCTCGAGGCTAATCACACCTAACCTCTGAAAGTTCCAAAGGGTCCTTCACACCCTTGCTGCAACTCAAGAAGTTCCCAGACATACCCATCTCCACTAGAAAAGAAGTACGAGGGTCCCGCCCACATCCATAGGAGCCCCGTTTCCGCCTCGTATCTCGATAGGAGGGATCCTTTCCCTGCTTGGTCGACAAAGAATTCCCAGCATTCCCATCGCTTCTCAAGAGGAGGCACTCTATACAGGAAAGGCGATAGGCATTCCAGGGTCGTGCCACCATTCCAAGAGTCTCCCAGATGTCTCAGTCCATTCCAGAGGAACCTGTTTTCCCTGCACTCCCTCGACTTTCACGCCGAGGATCGACTCACACCACGGTGGCAAGTGGGACAGCCCTGTGGGAAAGCCTCGTGGGAAAGTCTCCTGGGAAAGTATCGAGTGAAAGCCACAGATCCCTTTATCCACGGTACAGTAAGCTAGACACAACTGCTACAGCTAGGGAGGAAAGCGCACGTGCATGCCCTCACTGCAGACGTGGAATGTCTCCCCTGTGAAGACTCCAGAAGTACCCCAAAACCCATGTCAGCACTGGAGAGGAGCCCTCAAGTTGCGAACCCCACTCCACAGGACGTCTTAGGACCCAAAATCTTCTACAGAGGAATGCCGAGAGGCCCCATTGTTACTCACAAGGGTACTCTCCTTTCCTGAGGCCAACAGATCGTGTACCTGATGTCCCACTCGGAACTCGAGAGCACCTCTCTCAACGAAAGAAAATTCAGGAGGTTCTCCCCTCCAGGCGAGATGAGGCCCATTTCCCCTGAGGCGTCTGGAAGGTAATCACACCTAACCTCTTGAAATTCCGAAGTGTCCTTCACACCCTTGCTACAACTCAAGAAGTTCCCGGACAAGCCCGTCTTCACTGGGGAGTAAGACTGAGGATCCAGCGCATATTCAGAGGATCCGCTTTTCCCCACCTTGCAGCTCATGGGGGACCCTTACACATCAGCTGAACCAGGGATTACTCTCCAGACGATGCCGAGCCTAAGCCCTTTTGTTGACTCAGGGCCCAAATCTGATGATTCGCTTACAGGGGAAAAACTCCTGGATTTTCTCCAGTTGCGGTTGGTGCTCTCTACTTCGGACGGGGAACTCAGAGACCCGCACTGCTGGCCTCAGGAAAGGCCAGTCCCCAAGCAAGTTGCTCGGGGCCTATCGGGATTCCTCTCCCGTCGATGACGAGGCCTAAGACATTGTGTGGAGTCGAGGTCGGAACCTGAGGATTCCTCTCAAGTGCTGACATGGATCTTTGGGTAATTCTGGAGTCTCCCCAGGGGAGTCAGTCCTCTTCTCGAGTGGGGGTATGCACGTGCGCTTTCCTCCCGAGCTGTAGCAGCAGTGACAGCTTCCCTTTGCGTGGATCAAGTGATCTGTGGCTTTCCCTCGAGGCTTTCCCAGGAGGCTTTCCCACAGGGCTGTCCCATGTGCCACTGTGGTGTGAGTCGATCCTAAGTGTTAAAGTCGTGGCAGTGCAGGGAAAACAGATTCCTCTGGATTGGACTGAGACATCTGGGGGACTCTTGGAATGGTGGCACGACACTGGAGTTGCTCTCGCCTTTACTGTGGAGAGCGCCTCCTCTTGAGATGCGTCGGGAACACCGGGAATTCTTTCCCGAACAAGCAGGGAAAGGATACCTCATCTTGAGCTACGAGGTGGAAACGGGGCTCCTCTGGATGTGGGAGGGAACCTCGTGCTTCCTCTGGAGTGGAGATGGTTATGTCGGGCAAGTTCCTGAGTTGCAGCAAGGGTGTGAAGGACCTTTGGAGGTTCCAGAGATTAGGTGAGATTAGGCTCGAGACGCCTCAGCGGAACTGGGTCTCATCTCGCCTGGAGGGGAAAACCTCCTGGATTTTCTCGAGTTGCGGCAGGTGCTCTCGACTTACAATGGGGACCTCAGGGACCCCATCTGGTGGCCTCAGGAAAGGCCAGTCCCCATGCCTGTTTGGCGGGGGCCTCTCGGGATTCCTCTCCCGTCGATGCCGGGGACTAAGACCTTTTGTGGAGTCGGTGCCGGAACCTGAGGATTCCTCTCCAGTGCTGACATGGATCTTGGGGTACTTCTGGAGTCTCCCCAGGGGAGTCAGTCCTCGTCTCTAGTGGGGGCATGCACATGTGCTTTCCTCCCAAGCTGTAGCAGGAGTGTCACACTTCCCTTCACGTGGTTCAAGGGAACTGTGGCTTTCCCTCGAGGCTTTCCCACGAGGCATTTCACGACGCTTTCCCACAGGACTGTCCCACGTGCCACCGTGGTGTGAGTTCATCTGCAGCTTGAAAGTCGAAGCAGTGCAGGGAAAACAGGTTTCCCTGGAATGGACTGAGACATCTGGGGGATTCTGGGAATGGTGGCACGACCCGCGAGTTGCTCTCGCCTTTCCTGTGGAGAGCGCCTCCTCTTGAGATGCGACAGGAGCACCGGGACTTCTTTCCCGACGACGAAGGGAAAGGATCCCTCCTCTCGAGCTATGAAGCGGAAACGGGGCTCCTTTGGATGTGGGCAGGACTCTCGTGCTTCCTCTCGAGTGGAGACGGGTATGTCGCGGAACTTCTTGAGTTGCAGCAAGGGTGTGAAGGAACGTTTC
The DNA here is from genome assembly GCF_001704415.2 of Capra hircus. Classification (NCBI taxonomy): domain Eukaryota; kingdom Metazoa; phylum Chordata; class Mammalia; order Artiodactyla; family Bovidae; genus Capra; species Capra hircus. The sequence continues at coordinate 5,557 of NW_017213725.1, read as the reverse complement.
GAAGTTCCAGAGGTTAGGTGTGATTATCCTTGAGACGTCTCAGTGGAAATGGGCCTCATCTCGCCTGGAGGGGTCACCTCCTGTATTTTCTCGAGTTACGGCAGGTGCTCTCCACTTAGGACAGGGACCTCAGGGACCCGCTCTGGTGGCCTCAGGACAGGCCAGTCCCCATGGGAGTTGCTCAGGGGCCTCTCGGGATTACTCTCCCGTCGATGCCTGGGCCTAAGGCCTTGTGTGGAGTCGGTGCCGGAACCTGAGGATTCCTCTCCAGTGCTGACATGGAATTGGGGTACTTCTGGAGTCTCCCCAGGGTAGTCAGTCCTTGTCTCGAGTAGGGGAATGCACGTGTGCTTTCCTCCCGAGCTGTAACAGCAGTGTCCCGCTTCCCTGCGCGAGGATCAAGGGATCTGTGTCTTTCCCTCGAGGCCTTGCCACGAGGCTTTCACATGAGTTTACCCACAGGGCTGTCCCACGTGCCACCGTGGTGTGTTTCCATCCTCGGCTTGAAAGTCGTGGCATTGCAGGGAAAACAGTTTTCCCTGGAATGGACTGAGACATCTGAGGGACTCTTGGAATGGTGACACGACGCTGGAGTTCCTCTCGCCTTTCCTGTGGAGAGCGCCTCCTCTTGAGATGCGACGGGAACGCCGGGAATTCTTTCCCGAACACGCAGTGAAAGGATCCCTCCTCTCGAGCTAGGAGGCGGAAACGGGGCTTCTCTGGATGTGGGCGGGACAGTCGTCCTTCCTCTCCAGTGGAGACGGGTATGTCGGCGAACTTCTTGAGTTGCAGCAAGGGTGTGAAGGACTCTTTTGAAGTTCGAGAGTTTAGGTGTGATTGGCCTCGAGACGCCTCTGCAGAAATGGGCCTCATCTCGCCTGGAGGGGAGAACCTCCTGGATTTTCTCGAGTTGCGGCAGGAGCTCTCAACTTTCGACGGGGACCTCTGGGACCCGCTCTGGTGGGCTCAGGAAAGGCCAGTCCCCATTCGAGTTGCTCGTTGGCCTCTCGGGGTTTCTCTCGCGTCGATGACAGGGCCTAAGACCTTGTGTGGAGTCGTTGCCGGAACCTGAGCATTCCTCTCCAGTGCTGACATGGATCTTGGGGTACTTCTGGAGTCTCCCCAGGGGAGTCAGCCCTGGTCTCGATTGGGCGCATGCAAGTGCGCATTCCTCCCAAGCTGTAGCAGCAGTGTCACGCTTCCCTTCGCGTGGATCATGAGATCTGTGGTTTTCCCTCGAGGCTTTCCCACGAGGCTTTCCCACGAGGCTTTCCCACAGGGCTCTCCCATGTGCCACCGTGGTGTGAGTCGATCCTCGGCTTGAAAGTCGAGGCAGTGCAGGGAAAACAGTTTTCCCTGGAATGGACTGAGACATCTGGGGGACTCTGGGAATGGTGGCACGACCCTGGAGTTCCTCTCGCCTTTCCTGTGGAGAGCACCTCCTCTTGAGATGCGACGGGAACCCCGGGAATGCTTTCCCGACCACGTACGGAAAGGATCCCTGCTCTCCAGTTATGAGTTGGCAACTGGGGCACCTCTGAATGTGGGCGGGACTCTCGTGCTTCCTCTTGAGTGGAGATGGGTATGTCGGGGAACTTCTTGAGTTGCAGCAAGGGTTTGAAGGGCCCTTTGGAAGTTCCAGAGGTTAGGTGTGATTAGCCTCCAGATGCCTCAGCGGAAATGGGCCTCATCTCGACGGGAGGGGAGAAATCCTGGATTTTCTGGAGTTGTGGCTGGTGCTCTCAACTTGCGATGGAGACCTCAGGGACCGCTCTGGTGGCCTTAGGAAAGGCCAGTCCCCATGCTAGTTGCTCGGGGGCCTCTCAGGATTCCTCCCCCGTCCGATACCGGGGGCTAAGACCTTGTGTGGAGTCGGTTGCCAGAACCTGAGGATTCCTCTCCAGTGCTGACATGGTATCTTGGGGTACTTCTGGAGTCTCCCCAGGGGAGTCAGTCCACGTCTCCAGTGGGGGCATGCACGTCAGCTTCCCTCCCGAGCTCTAGCAGCAGTGTCACGCTTCCCGTCGAGTGGATAAAGGGATCAGTGGCTTTCCCTCGAAGCTTTCCCATGAGGCTTTCCCACAGGGCTGTCCCACGTGCCACCGTGGTGTGAGTCGATCCTCTGCTTGAAAGTTGAGGCAGTGCAGGGAAAACAGGTTTCCCTGGAATGGACTGAGACATCTGGGGAACTCTGGGAATGGTGGCGCGACTCTGGAGTTCCTCTCGCCTATTCCTGTGGAGAGCGCCTCCTCTTGAGATGCGACGGGAACGCCGGGAATTCTTTCCCGAACACGCAGGGAAAGGATCCCTCCTCTCGAGCTAGGAGGCGGAAACGGGGCTCCTCTGGATGTGGGCGGGACTCTCGTGCTTCCTCTCGAGTGGAGACGGGTATGTCGGGGGAACTTCTTGAGTTGCAGCCAGGGTGTGAAAGACCCTATGGAAGTTCGAGAGGTTAGGTGTGATTAGCCTCGAGACGCCTCAGCGGAAATGGGCCTCGTCTCGCCTGGAGGGGAGAACCTCCTGGATTTTCTCGAGTTGCGGCAGGTGCTCTCGACTTTACGACGGGGACCTCAGGGACCCGGCTCTGGTGGCCTCAGGAAAGGCCAGTCCCCATGCTAGTTGCACGGGGGGCCTCTCAGGATTCCTCTCCCGTCGATGCTGGGGCCTAAGACCTTGTGTGGAGTCAGTTGCCGGAACCTGAGGATTCCTCTCCAGTGCTGACATGGATGTCGGGGGTACTTCTGGAGTCTCCCCAGGGAAGTCAATCCACGTCTCCAGTGGGGGCATGCACGTGCGCTTTCCTCCCCTAGCTGTAGCCAGCAGTATCACGCTTCCCTTCGAGTGGATCAAGGGATCAGTGGCTTTCCCTGGAGGCTTTCCCATGAGGCTTTCACACAGGGCTGTCCCACGTGCCACCGTGGTGTGAGTCGATCCTCTGCTTGAAATTCGAAGCACTGCAGGGAAAACAGGTTTCCCTGGAATGGACTGAGACATCTGGGGGACTCAGGGATTGGTGGCACGGCCTTGGAGTTCCTCTCGCCTATCCTGTGGAGAGCGCCTCCTCTTGAGATGCGACGGGAACGCCGGGAATTCTTTCCCGACCACGCAGGGAAAGGATCCCTCCTCTCGAGTTAGGAGGCGGAAACGGGGCTTCTCTGGATGTGGGCGGGACTCTCGTACTTCCTCTCGAGTGGAGTTGGGTATGTCGGGGAACTTCTTGAGTTGCAGCAAGGGTGTGAAGGACCCTTTGGAAGTTCCAGAGGTATTGTGTGACTAGCCTCGAGATGCCTCAACGGAAATGGATATCATCTCGCCTGGAGGGGAGAACCTCCTGGATGTTTCTCGAGTTGCGGCAGGTGCTCTCGACTTACTACAGGGACATCAGGGACCCGCTCTGATGGCTTCAGGAACGGTCGGTCCCCAGGCAAGTTGCTCGGGGGCCTCTCGGGATTCCTCTCCCGTCGGTGCCGGGGCCTAAGAACTTGTGTGCAGTCGGTGCCGGAACCTGAGGATTCCTCTCCAGTGCTGACTTGGAGCTTGGGGTACTTCTGGAGTCTCCCCAGGGGTGTCAGTCCTCGTCTCAAGTGGGGCCATGCACGTGCGATTTCTTCCCGAGCTGTAGCAGCAGTGTCACGCTTCCTGTCGCGTGGATCAAGGGATCAGTGGCTTTCCCTCGAGGCTTTCCCAGGAGGATTTCCCTCGAGGCTTTCCCCCGAGGCTTTCCCACAGGGCTGTCACACGTGCCACTGTGGTGTGAGTCGATCCTCCGCGTGAAAGTCGAGGCAGTGCAGGGAAAACAGTTTTCCCTGGAATGGACTGAGACATCTGGGGGACTCTGGGAATGGTGGCACGACCCTGGAGTTCCTGTCGCCTTTCCTGTGGAGAGCGCCTCCTCTTGAGATGTGACGGGAACCCTGGGAATTCTTTCCCAACCACGCAGGGAAAGGATCCCTCCTCTCTAGCTATGAGGCGGAAACGGGTCTCCTTTGGATGTGGGTGGGACTCTCGTGCTTCCTCTCGAGTGGAGATGGGTATGTCGGGGAACTTCTTGAGTTGCAGCAAGGGTGTGAAGGACCCTTTGGAAGTTCAAGAGATTAGGTGTGATTAGCCTCGAGACGCCTCAGGGGAAATGGGCCTCATCTCTCCTGGAGGGGAGAACCTCCTGGATTTTCTCGAGTTGCGGCAGGTGCTCTCGACTTTCGACGGGGACCTCAGGGACCCGCTCTGGTGGCCTCAGGAAAGGCAAGTCCCCATGCGAGTTGCTCGGGGGCCACTCGGGATTCCTCTCCCGTCGATGCTGGGGCCTAAGACCTTGGGTGGAGTCAGTGCCGGAACCTGAGGATTCCTCTCCAGTGCTGACATGGATCTTGGGGTACTTCTGGAGTCTCCCTAGGGGAGTCAGTTCTCGTCTCGAGTGGAGGCATGCACGGGGTCTTTCCTCCCGAGCTGTAGCAGCAGTGTCGTGCTTCCCTTCGCGTGGATCGAGGGATCTGTGGCTTTCCCTTGAGTCTTTCCCACGAGGCTTTCCCACGAGGATTTCCCACAGGGCTCTCCCACATGCCACCGTGCTGTGAGTCGATCCTCGGCTTGAAAGTCGAGACAGTGCAGGGAAAACAGGTTTCCCTGGAATGGACTGAGACATCTGGGGGACTCTGGAATGGTGGCACGACCCTGGAGTTCCTCTCGCCTTTCCTGTGGAGAGCACCTCCTCTTGAGATGCGACGGGAACCCCGGGGAATACTTTCCCGACCCACGTACGGAAAGGATCCCTGCTCTCCAGTTATGAGTTGGCAACTGGGCACCTTCTGAATGTGGGCGGGACTCTCGTGCTTCCTCTTGAGTGGGAGATGGGTATGTCGGGGAACTTCTTGAGTTGCAGCAAGGGTGTGAAGGGCCCTTTGGAACTTTCAGAGGTTAGGTGTGATTAGCCTCGAGACGGCCTCAGCGGAAATGAGCCTCATCTCGCCTGGAGGGGAGAACCTCCTGGATTTTCTCGAGTTGTCTCTGAGGGACCTCAGGGACCCGCTCTGGTGGCCTCAGGAAAGGCCAGTCCCCATGCGAGTTGCTCGGGGCTTTAGGATTCCTCCCCCGTCGATGCTGGGGGCCTAAGACCTTGGGTGGAGTCGGTTGGCAGAACCTGAGGATTCCTCTCCATTGCTGACATGGATCTTGGGGTACTTCTGAAGTCTCCCAGGGGAGTCAGTCCTCGTCTCGAGTGGGGGCATGCACGTGGTCTTCCTCCCCGAGCTGTAGCAGCATGTCACGCTGCCCCTTCGAGTGGATCAAGGATCAGTGGCTTTCCCTTGAGTCTTTTCCCACTTTCCCTCAGGGCTGTCCCACGTGCCACATCGTGTGAGTCGATCCTCGGCTTGAAAGTCGAGGCAGTGCAGGGAAAACATTTCCTGGAATCGACTGAGACATCTGGGGACCTTGGGAATGGTGGCACGACCCTGGAGTTCCTCCTCGCCTTTCCTGTGGAGCGCCTCCTCTTGAGATGACGGAAACCGCGGGAATACTTTCCCGACCACGCAGGGAAAGGATCCCTCCTCTCGTGCTA
>NW_017213724.1:0-15345 GCF_001704415.2 Capra hircus | reverse complement strand
GTGGATCTCGGCTTGAAAGTCGAGGCAGTGCAGGGAAAACAGTTTCCCTGGAATGGACTGAGACATCTGGGGGACTCTGGGAATGGTGGCACGACGCTGGAGTTCCTCTCGCCTTTCCTGTGGAGCGCCTCCTCTTGAGATGCTACGGGAACGCTGGGAATTCTTTCCCGACCACGCAGGGAAAGGATCCCTCCTCTCGAGCTAGGAGGCGGAAAAGGGGCTCCTCTGGATGTGGGCTTGACAATCGTGCTTGCTCTCGAGTGGAGACGGATATGTCGGGGAACTTCTTGAGTTGCAGCAAGGGTGTGAAGGACCCTTTGGAAGTTCCAGAGGTTAGGTGTGATTAGCCTCGAGATGCCTCAGCGGAAATGGGCCTCATCTCGCCTGGCAGGGGAGAACCTCCTGGATTTCCTAGCGTTGCGGCATGTGCTCTTGACTTACGACGGGGACCTCAGGGACCCGCTCTGGTGGCCTCAGGAAAGGCCAGTCCCCATGCGAGTTGCTCGGGGCCTCTCAGGTTTCCTCTCCCGTCAATGCCGGGGCCTAAGACCTTGTGTGGAGTCGGTGCCGGAACCTGAGGATTCCTCTCCAGTGCTGACATGTATCTTGGGGGCTTCTGGTGTCTCCCCAGGGGAGTCAGTCCTCGTCTCGAGTGGGGGTAGGCACGTGCGCTTTCCTCCCGAGCTGTAGCAGCAGTATCACGCTTCCCTTCTCCTGGATCTAGCGATCTATGGCTTTCCCTCGAGGCTTTCCCATGATTCTTTCCCATGAGGCTTTCCCACAGGTCTGTCCCACGTGCCACCGTGGTGTGAGTCGATCCTCGGCTTGAAAGTCGAGGCAGTGCAGGGAAAACAGGTTTCCCTGGAATGGACTGAGAAATCTGGGGGACTCTGGGAATGGTGGCACGACCCTGGAGTCCCTCTAGCCTTTCCTGTGGAGAGCGCCTCCTCTTGAGATGCGACTGGAACGCAGGGAATTCTTTCCCGACCACGCAGTGAAAGTACCCCTCCTTTCGAGCTAGAAGCGGAAACGGGCTCCTCTGGATGTGGGCGGGACTCTCGTGCTTCCTCTCGAGTGGAGACGGGTATGTTGGGGAACTTCTTGAGTTGCAGCAAGGGTGTGAAGGACCCTTTGGAAGTTCCAGAGGTTAGGTGTGATTAGCCTCGAGATGCCTCAGAGGAAATGGGCCTCATTTAGCCTGGCAGGGGAGAACCTCCTGGATTTTCTCGAGTTGCAGCAGGTGCTCTAGCCTTACGACGGGGACCTCAGGGACCCGCTCTGGTGGCCTCCGGAAAGGCCAGTCCCCATGCGTGTTGCTCGAGGTCCTCTTGGGATTCCTCTCCCTTCGATGCTGGGGCCTAAGACCTTGTGTGGAGTCAGTGCCGGAACCTTAGGATTCCTCTCCAGTGCTGACATGGATCTTGGGGTACTTCTGTAGTCTCCCCAGGGGAGTCAGTCCTCGTCTCGTTTGGGGGCATGCACGTGCGCTTTCCTCCCGAGCTTTAGCAGCAGTGTCACATTTCCCTTCGTGTGGATCAAGGGATTTGTGGCTTTCCCTCGAGGCTTTCCACTAGGCATTCCCACGAGGCTTTCCCACGAGGCTTTCCCACAGTGCTGTCCCACGTGCCACCGTGGTATGAGTCGATCCTCGGCTTGAAAGTCAGGGCAGTGCAGGGAAAACAGGTTTCCCTGGAATGGACTGAGACATCTGGGGGACTCTGGTGAATGTGGCAGGACCCTGGAGTTCCTCTCGCCTTTCCTGTGGAGAGCGCCTCCACTTGAGATGCGTCGGGAACGCCGGGAATACTTTCCCGACCAGGAAAGGAAAGGATCCCTCCTCTCGAGCTAGGAGGCGGAAACGGGGCTCCTCTGGATGTGGCGGGACACTCGTGCTTCCTCTCGAGTGGAGACGGGTATGTCGGGGAACTTCTTGAGTTGCAGCAAGGGTGTGAAGGACCCTATGGAAGTTCCAGAGGTTAGGTGTGATTAGCCTCGAGACGCCTCAGCGGAAATGGGCCTTATCTCTCCTGGAGGGGAGAACCTCCTGGATTTTCTCGAGTTGCGGCTGGTGCTCTCGACTTACGACGGGGACCTTAGGGACCCGCTCTGGTGACCTCAGGAAAGGCCAGTCCGCATGCGAATTGCTCGGGGGCCTCACGGGGGCCTCTCAGGTTTCCTCTCCCATCGATGCTGGGGACTAAGTCCTTGTGTGGAGTCAGTGCCGGAACCTGAGGATTCCTCTCCAGTGCTGACATGGATATCGGGGTTCTTCTGGAGTCTCCCCAGGGGAGTCAGTCCTCGTCTCGAGTGGGGTCATGCACGTGTGCTTTCCTTCCTAGCTGTAGCAGCAGTGTCGCGCTTCCCTTCGCGTGGATCAAGGGATCTGTGGCTTTCCCTCGAGGCTTTCCCACGAGGGTTACCCACGAGGCTTTCCCACAGGGCTGTCCCACGTGCCACCGTGGTGTGAGTCGATCCTCGGCTTGAAAGTCGACGCAGTGCAGGGAAAACAGGTTTCCCCGGAATGGACTGAGACATCTGGGGGACTCTGGGAATGGTGGCACGACCCTGGAGTTCCTCTCACCTTTCCTGTGGAGAGCGCCTCCTCTTGAGATGCTACGGGAACGCCGGCAATTCTTTCCAGAGCACGCAGGGAAAGGATCCCTCCTCTCGAGCTAGGAGGCGGAAAAGGGGCTCCTCTGGATGTGGGCTTGACAATCGTGCTTGCTCTCGAGTGGAGACGGATATGTCGGGGAACTTCTTGAGTTGCAGCAAGGGTGTGAAGGACCCTTTGGAAGTTCCAGAGGTTAGGTGTGATTAGCCTCGAGATGCCTCAGCGGAAATGGGCCTCATCTCGCCTGCAGGGGAGAACCTCCTGGATTTCCTAGCGTTGCGGCATGTGCTCTTGACTTACAACGGGGACCTCAGGGACCCGCTCTGGTGGCCTCAGGAAAGGCCAGTCCCCATGCGAGTTGCTCGGGGGCCTCTCAGGTTTCCTCTCCCGTCAATGCCGGGGCCTAAGACCTTGTGTGGAGTCGGTGCCGGAACCTGAGGATTCCTCTCCAGTGCTGACATGTATCTTGGGGGCTTCTGGTGTCTCCCCAGGGGAGTCAGTCCTCGTCTCGAGTGGGGGTAGGCACGTGCGCTTTCCTCCCGAGCTGTAGCAGCAGTATCACGCTTCCCTTCTCCTGGATCTAGCGATCTATGGCTTTCCCTCGAGGCTTTCCCATGATTCTTTCCCATGAGGCTTTCCCACAGGTCTGTCCCACGTGCCACCGTGGTGTGAGTCGATCCTCGGCTTGAAAGTCGAGGCAGTGCAGGGAAAACAGGTTTCCCTGGAATGGACTGAGAAATCTGGGGGACTCTGGGAATGGTGGCACGACCCTGGAGTCCCTCTAGCCTTTCCTGTGGAGAGCGCCTCCTCTTGAGATGCGACTGGAACGCAGGGAATTCTTTCCCGACCACGCAGTGAAAGTACCCCTCCTTTCGAGCTAGAAGCGGAAACGGGCTCCTCTGGATGTGGGCGGGACTCTCGTGCTTCCTCTCGAGTGGAGACGGGTATGTCGGGGAACTTCTTGAGTTGCAGCAAGGGTGTGAAGGACCCTCTGGAAGTTCCAGAGGTTAGGTGTGAGTAGCCTCGAGACGCCTCAGCGGAAATGGGCCTCATCTCGCCTGGAGGGGAGAACCTCCTGGATTTTCTCGAGTTGCAGCAGGTGCTCTCGACTTACGACGGGGACCTCAGGGACCCGCTCTGGTGGCCTCAGGAAAGGCCAGTCCCCATGCGAGTTGCTCGGGGGCCTCTCGAGATTCCTCTCCCGTCTATGCTGGGGCCTAAGACCTTGTGTGGAAACAGTGCTGGAACCTGAGGATTCCTCTCCAGTGCTGACATGGATCTTGGGGTACATCTGGAGTCTCCCCAGGGGAGTCAGTCCTCGTCTTGAGTGAGGGCATGCACGTGCAGTTTCCTTTCGAGCTGTAGCAGCAGTGTCGAGCTTCCCTTCGTGTGGATCAAGGGATCTGTGGCTTTCCCTCGAGGCTTTCCCACGAGGCTTTCCCACGAGGCTTTCCCACAGGGCTGTCCCTCGTGCCACCGTGGTGTGAGTCGATCCTCGGCTTGAAAGTCGAGGCAGTGCAGGGAAAACAGGTTTACCTGGAATGGACGGAGACATCTAGTTGACTCTGGGAATGGTGGCACGACCCTGGAGTTCCTCTCGCCTTTCCTGTGGAGAGCGCCTCCTCTTGAGTTGTGACGGGAACGACGGGATTATTTCCCGACCACGCAGGGAAAGGATACCTCCTCTCGAGCTAGGAGGCGGAAACGGGGCTCCTCTGGATGTAGGCGGGACTCTGGTGCTTCCTCTCGAATCGAGACGGGTATGTTGGGGAACTTCTTGAGTTGCAGCCAGGGTGTGAAGGACCCTTTGGAAGTTCCAGAGGTTAGGTGTGATTAGCCTCGAGACTCCTCAGCGGAAATGGGCCCCATGTCGCCTGGATGGAAGAACCTCCTGATGTTTCTCGATTTGCGGCAGGTGCTCTCGACTTACGATAGGGACCTCAGGGACCCGCTCTGGTGGCCTCAGGAAAGGCCATTCCCCATGCGAGTTGCTCGGGGGACTCTCGGGATTCCTCTCCCATCGATGCCGGGGCCTAAGACCTTGTGTGGAGTCAGTGCCGGAACCTGAGGATTCCTCTCCAGTGCTGACATGGATCTTGGGGTACTTCTGGAGTCTCCCCAGGGGAGTCAGTCCTCGTCTCGAGTGGAGGCATGCACGTGCGCTTTCCTCCCGAGCTGTAGCAGCAGTGTCACGCTTCCCTTCCGTGGCATCAAGGCAATCAGGGGCTTTCCCTTGAGGCTTTCTCCACGAGGCTTTCCCACGAGGCTTTCCCACAGGGCTGTCCCACGTGCCACCGTGGTGTGTGTCGATGTCGATCCTCGGCTTGAAAGTCGAGGCAGTGCAGGGAAAACAGGTTTCCCTGGAATGGACTGAGACATCTTAGAGACTCTGGGAATGGTGGCACGACCCTGGAGTTCCTCTCGCCTTTCCTGTGGAGAGCGCCTCCTCTTGAGATGCGACGGGAACGCCGGGAATTCTTTCCCGACCACGAAAGGAAATGATCCCTCCTCTCGAGCTAGGAGGCGGAAACGGGGCTCTTCTGGATGTGGGCGGGACTCTCGTGCTTCCTCTTGAGTAGAGACGGGTATGTGGGGAAATTCTTGAGTTGCAGCAAGGCTGTGAAGGACCCTTTGGAAGTTCCAAAGGTTAGGTGTGATTAGCCTCGAGATCGCCTCAGCGGAAATGGGCCTCATCTCGCCTGGAGGGGACAACCTCCTGGATTTTCTCTGAGCTTGCGGCAGGTGCTCTCGACTTACGACGGGGACCTCAGGGACCCGCTCTGGTGGCCTCAGGAAAGGCCAGTCCCCATGCGAGTTTGCTCGGGGCCTCTCGGGATTCTCTCCCGTCGATGCCGGGGCCTAAGACCTTGTGTGGAGTCGGTGCCGGAACCTGAGGATTCCTCTCCAGTGCTGACATGGATCTTGGGGTACTTCTGGAGTCTCCCCAGGGGAGTCAGTCCTCGTCTCGAGTGGGGGCATGCATCGTGCGCTTTCCTCCCGAGTCTGTAGCAGCAGTGTCACGCTTCCCTTCGCGTGGATCAAGGGATCTGTGGCTTTCCCTCGAGGCTTTCCCGAGGCTTTCCACGAGGCTTTCCCACAGGGCTGTCCCACGTGCCACCGTGGTGTGAGTCGATCCTCGGCTTGAAAGTCGAGGCAGTGCAGGGAAAACAGGTTTCCCTGGAATGGACTGAGACATCTAGGGGACTCTGGGAATGGTGGCACGACCCTGGAGTTCCTCTCGCCTTTCCTGTGGAGAGCGCCTCCTCTTGAGATGCGAATGGGAACGCCGGGAATTCTTTCCCGACCACGCAGGGAAAGGATCCCTCCTCTCGAGCTAGGAGGCGGAAACGGGGCTCCTCTGGATGTGGGCGGGACTCTCGTGCTTCCTCTCGAGTGGAGACGGGTATGTCGGGGAACTTCTTGAGTTGCAGCAAGGGTGTGAAGGACCCTTTGGAAGTTCCAGATGTTAGGTGTGATTAGCCTCGAGACGCCTCAGGGAAATGGGCCTCATCTCGCCTGGAGGGGAGAACCTCCTGGATTTTCTCGAGTTGCGGCAGGTGCTCTCGACTTACGACGGGGACCTCAGGGACCCGCTCTGGTGGCTTCAAGAAAGGCCAGTCCCCATGCGAGTTTGCTCGGGGCCTCTCGGGATTCCTCTCCCGTCGATGCCGGGGCCTAAGACCTTGTGTGGAGTCGAGTGCCGGAACCTGAGGATTCCTCTCCAGTGCTGACATGGATCTTGGGGTACTTCTGGAGTCTCCCCAGGGGAGTCAGTCCTCGTCTCGAGTGGGGGCATGCACGTGCGCATTCCTCCCGAGCTGTAGCAGCAGTGTCACGCTTCCCTTTCGCGTGGATCAAGGGATCTGTGGCTTTCCCTCGAGGCTTTCCCACGAGGCTTTCCCACGAGGCTTTCCCACAGGGCTGTCCCACGTGCCACCGTGGTGTGAGTCGATCCTCGGCTTGAAAGTCGAGGCAGTGCAGGGAAAACAGGTTTCCCTGGAATGGACTGAGACATCTGGGGACTCTGGGAATGGTGGCACGACCCTGGAGTTCCTCTCGCCTTTCCTGTGGAGAGCGCCTCCTCTTGAGATGCGACGGGAACGCCGGGAATTCTTTCCCGACCACGCAGGAAAGGATCCTCCTCTCGAGCTAGGAGGCGGAAACGGGGCTCCTCTGGATGTGGGCGGGACTCTCGTGCTTCCTCTCGAGTGGAGACGGGTATGTCTGGGGAACTTCTTGAGTTGCAGCAAGGGTGTGAAGGACCCTTTGGAAGTTCCAGAGGTTAGGTGTGATTAGCCTCGAGACGCCTCAGCGGAAATGGGCCTCATCTCGCCTGGAGGGGAGAACCTCCTGGATTTTCTCGAGTTGCGGCAGGTGCTCTCGACTTACGACGGGGACCTCAGGGACCCGCTCTGGTGGCCTCAGGAAAGGCCAGTCCCCATGTGAGTTGCTCGGTGGCCTCTCGGGATTCCTCTCCCGTCGATGCTGGGGCCTAAGACTTGTGTGGAGTCAGTGCCGGAACCTGAGGATTCCTCTCCAGTGCTGACATGGATCTTGGGGTACTTCTGGAGTCTCGCCCAGGGAGTCAGTCCTCGTCTCGAGTGGGGGCATGCACGTGCGCTTTCCTCCCGAGCTGTAGCAGCAGTGTCACGCTTCCCTTCGCGTGGATCAAGGGATCTGTGGCTTTCCCTCGAGGCTTTCCACTAGGCCACGAGGCTTTTCCCACGAGGCTTTCCCACAGGGCTGTCCCACGTGCCACCGTGGTGTGAGTCGATCCTCGGCTTGAAAGTCGAGGCAGTGCAGGGAAAACAGGTTTCCCTGGAATGGACTGAGACATCTGGGGGACTCTGGGAATGGTGGCACGACCCTGGAGTTCCTCTCAGCCTTTCCTGTGGAGAGCGCCTCCTCTTGAGATGCGACGGGAACGCCGGGAATTCTTTCCCGACCACGCAGGGAAAGGATCCCTCCTCTCGAGCTAGGAGGCGGAAACGGGGCTCCTCTGGATGTGGGCGGGACTCTCGTGCTTCCTCTCGAGTGGAGACGGGTATGTCGGGGAACTTCTTGAGTTGCAGCAAGGGTGTGAAGGACCCTTTGGAAGTTCCAGAGGTTAGGTGTGATTTAGCCTGGAGACGCCTCAGCGGAAATGGGCCTCATTCTCGCCTGGAGGGGAGAACCTCCTGGATTTTCTCGAGTTGCGGCAGGTGCTCTCGACTTACGACGGGGACCTCAGGGACCCGCTCTGGTGGCCTCAGGAAAGGCCAGTCCCCATGCGAGTTGCTCGGGGGCCTCTCGGGATTCCTCTCCCGTCGATGCCGGGGCCTAAGATCTTGTGTGGAGTCGGTGCCGGAACCTGAGCATTCTCTCCAGTACTGACATGGATCTTGGGGTACTTCTGGAGTCTCCCCAGGTGAGTCAGTCCTCGTCTCGAGTGGGGCATTGCACGTGCGCTTTCCTCCCGAGCTGTAGCAGCAGTGTCACGCTTCCCTTCGCGTGGATCAAGGGATCTGTGGCTTTCCTCGAGGCTTTCCCACGAGGCTTTCCCACGAGGCTTTCCCACAGGGCTGTCCCACGTGCCACCGTGGTGTGAGTCGATCCTCGGCTTGAAAGTCGAGGCAGTGCAGGGAAAACAGTTTTCCCTGGAATGGACTGAGACATCTGGGGGACTCTGGGAATGGTGGCACGACCCTGGAGTTCCTCTCGCCTTTCCTGTGGAGAGCGCCTCCTCTTGAGATGCGACGGGAACGCCAGGAATTCTTTCCCGAACCACGCAGGGAAAGGATGCCTCCTCTCGAGCTAGGAGGCGGAAACTGGGGCTCCTCTGGATGTGGCGGGACTCTCGTGCTTCCTCTCGAGTGGAGACGGGTATGTCGGGGAACTTCTTGAGTTGCAGCAAGGGTGTGAAGGACCCTTTGGAAGTTCCAGAGTTTAGGTGTGATTAGCCTCGGAGACGCCTCAGCGGAAATGGGCCTCATCTCGCCTGGAGGGAAGAACCTCCTGGATTTTCTCGAGTTGTGGCAGGTGCTCTCGACTTACGACGGGGACCTCAGGGACCCGCTCTGGTGGCCTCAGGAAAGGCCAGTCCACATGCGAGTTGCTCGGGGGCCTCTCGGGATTCCTCTCCCGTCGATGCCGGGGCCTAAGATCTTGTGTGGAGTCGGTGCGGAACCTGGAGGATTCCTCTCCAGTGCTGACATGGATCTTGGGGTACTTCTGGAGTCTCCCCAGGAGAGTCAGTCCTCGTCTGCGAGTGGGGCATGCACGTGCGCTTTCCTCCCAGATCTGTAGCAGCAGTGTCTCGCTTCCCTTCGCGTGGATCAAGGGATCTGTGGCTTTCCCTCGAGGCTTTCCCACGAGTGCTTTCCCACGAGGCTTTCCCACAGGGCTGTCCCACGTGCCACCGTGTTGTGAGTCGATCCTCGGCTTGAAAGTCGGAGGCAGTGCAGGGAAAACAGGTTTTCCCTGGAATGGACTGAGATATCTGGGGGACTCTGGAATGGTGGCACGACCCTGGAGTTCCTCTCGCCTTTCCTGTGGAGAGGCGCCTCCTCTTGAGATGCGACGGGAACGCCGGGAATTCTTTCCCGACCACGCAGGGAAAGGATGCCTCCTCTCGAGCTAGGAGGCGGAAACGGGCTCCTCTGGATGTGGCGGGACTCTCGTGCTTCCTCTCGAGTGGAGACGGGTATGTCGGGGAACTTCTTGAGTTGCAGCAAGGGTGTGAAGGACCCTTTGGAAGTTCCAGAGGTTAGGTGTGATTAGCCTCGAGACGCCTGCAGCGGAAATGGGCCTCATCTCGCCTGGAGGGAGAACCTCCTGGATTTTCTCGAGTTGCAGGCAGGTGCTCTCGACTTACGACGGGGACCTCAGGGACCCGCTCTGGTGGCCTCAGGAAAGGCCAGTCCCACATGCGAGTTGCTCGGGGGCCTCTCGGGATTCCTCTCCCGTCGATGCCGGGGCCTAAGATCTTGTGTGGAGTCGGTGTCGGAACCTGAGGATTCCTCTCCAGTGCTGACATGGATCTTGGGGTACTTCTGGAGTCTCCCCAGGAGAGTCAGTCCTCGTCTCGAGGGGGGGATGCACGTGCGCTTTCCTCCCGAGCTGTAGCAGCAGTGTCGCGCTTCCCTTCGCGTGGATCAAGGGATCTGTGGCTTTCCCTCGAGGCTTTTCCACGAGTCTTTCCCACGAGGCTTTCCCACAGGTCTGTCCCACGTGCCACCGTGGTTGTGAGTCGATCCTCGGCTTGAAAGTCGAGGCAGTGCAGGGAAAACAGGTTTCCCTGGAATGGACTGAGACATCTGGGGGACTCTGGGAATGGTGGCACGACCCTGGAGTTCCTCTCGCCTTTCCTGTGGAGAGGCGCCTCCTCTTGAGATGGGACGGGAACGCCGGGAATTCTTTCCCCACCACGCAGGGAAAGGATTCCTAGCTCTCGAACTAGGAGGCGGAAACAGGGCTCCTCTGGATGTTGGCGGAACTCTCGTGCTTCCTCTCGAGTGGAGACGGGTATGTCGGGAACTTCTTGAGTTGCAGCAAGGGTGTGAAGGACCCTTTGGAAGTTCCAGATGATAGATGTGATTAGCCTCGAGACGCCGCAGTGGAAATGGGCCTCATCTCGCCTGGAGGGGAGAACCTCCTGGATTTTCTCGAGTTGCGGCAGGTGCTCTCGACTTATGACGGGGACCTCAGGGACCCGCTCTGGTGGCCTCAGGAAAGGCCAGTCCCCAAGCGAGTTGCTCGGGGCCTCTACGGATTCCTCTCCCGTCGATGCCGGGGCCTAAGATCTTGTGTGGAGTCGGTGCCGGAACCTGAGGATTCCTCTCCAGTGCTGACATGGATCTTGGGGTACTTCTGGAGTCTCCCCAGGGAGTCAGTCCTCGTCTCGAGTGGGGCATGCACGTGCGCTTTCCTCCCGAGCTGTAGCAGCAGTGTCGCGCTTCCCTTCGCGTGGATCAAGGGATCTGTGGCTTTCCCTTCGAGGCTTTTCCCATGAGGCTTTCCCACGAGGCTTTCCCACAGGGCTGTCCCACGTGCCACCGTGGTGTGAGTCGATCCTCGCCTTGAAAGTCGAGGCAGTGCAGGGAAAACAGGTTTCCCTGGAATGGACTGAGACTATCTGGGGGACTCTGGGAATGGTGGCACGACCCTGGAGTTCCTCTCGCCTTTCCTGTGGAGAGCGCCTCCTCTTGAGATGGACGGGAACGCCGGGAATTCTTTCCCGACCACGCAGGGAAAGGATCCTCCTCTCGAGCTAGGAGGCGGAAACGGGGCTCCTCTGGATGTGGGCGGGACTCTCGTGCTTCCTCTCGAGTGGAGACGGGTATGTCGGGGAACTTCTTGAGTTGCAGCAAGGGTGTGAAGGACCCTTTGGAAGTTCCAGAGTTAGGTGTGATTAGCCTCGAGACGCCTCAGCGGAAATGGGCCTCATCTCGCCTGGAGGGAAGAACCTCCTGGATTTTCTCGAGTTGCGGCAGGTGCTCTCGACTTACGACGGGGACCTCAGGGACCCGCTCTGGTGGCCTCAGGAAAGGCCAGTCCCCATGCGAGTTGCTCGGGGGCCTCTCGGGATTCCTCTCCCGTCGATGCCGGGGCCTAAGATCTTGTGTGGAGTCGGTGCCGGAACCTGAGGATTCCTCTCCAGTGCTGACATGGATCTTGGGGTACTTCTGGAGTCTCCCCAGGGGAGTCAGTCCTCGTCTCGAGTGCGGGCATGCACGTGCGCTTTCCTCCCGATGCTGTAGCAGCAGTGTCGCGCTTTCCCTTCGCGTGGATCAAGGGATCTGTGGCTTTCCCTCGAGGCTTTCCCACGAGGCTTTCCCACGAGGCTTCCACAGGGCTGTCCCACGTGCCACCGTGGTGTGAGTCGATCCTCGGCTTGAAAGTCGAGGCAGTGCAGGGAAAACAGGTTTCCCTGGAATGGACTGAGACATCTGGGGGACTCTGGGAATGGTGGCACGACCCTGGAGTTCCTCTCGCCTTTCCTGTGGAGAGCGCCTCCTCTTGAGATGCGACGGGAACGCCGGGAATTCTTTCCCGACCACGCAGGGAAAGGATGCCTCCTCTCGAGCTAGGAGGCGGAAACGTGGCTCCTCTGGATGTGGCGGGACTCTCGTGCTTCCTCTCGAGTGGAGACGGGTATGTCGGGGAACTTCTTGAGTTGCAGCAAGGGTGTGAAGGACCCTTTGGAAGTTCCAGAGGTTAGGTGTGATTAGCCTCGAGACGCCTCAGCGGAAATGGGCCTCATCTCGCCTGGAGGGAGAACCTCCTGGATTTTCTCGAGTTGCGGCAGGTGCTCTCGACTTACGACGGGGACCTCAGGGACCCGCTCTGGTGGCCTCAGGAAAGGCCAGTCCCCATGCGAGTATGCTCGGGGGCCTCTCGGGATTCCTCTCCCGTCAGTGCCGGGGCCTAAAGATCTTGTGTGGAGTTCGGTGTCGGAACCTGAGGATTCCTCTCCAGTGCTGACATGGATCTTGGGGTACTTCTGGAGTCTCCCCAGGGAGTCAGTCCTCGTCTCGAGTGGGGGCATGCACGTGCGCTTTCCTCCCGATCTGTAGCAGCAGTGTCACGCTTCCCTTCGCGTGGATCAAGGATCTGTGGCTTTCCCTCGAGGCTTTCCCACGAGTCTTTCCCACGAGGCTTTCCCACAGGTCTGTCCCACGTGCCACCGTGGTGTGAGTCGATCCTCGGCTTGAAAGTCGAGGCAGTGCAGGGAAAACAGGTTTCCCTGGAATGGACTGAGACATCTGGGGGACTCTGGGAATGGTGGCACGACCCTGGAGTTCCTCTCGCCTTTCCTGTGGAGAGCGCCTCCTCTTGAGATGCGACGGAACGCCGGGAATTCTTTCCCGACCACGCAGGGAAAGGATGCCTCCTCTCGAGCTAGGAGGCGGAAACGGGGCTCCTCTGGATGTGGCGGGACTCTCGTGCTTCCTCTCGAGTGGAGACGGGTATGTCGGGGAACTTCTTGAGTTGCAGCAAGGGTGTGAAGGACCCTTTGGAAGTTCCAGAGGTTAGGTGTGATTAGCCTCGAGACGCCTCAGACGGAAATGGGCCTTCATCTCGCCTGGAGGGGAGAACCTCCTGGATTTCTCGAGTTGCAGGCAGGTGCTCTCGACTTACGACGGGGACCTCAGGGACCCGCTCTGGTGGCCTCAGGAAAGGCCAGTCCCCATGCGAGTTGCTCGGGCCCTCTCGGGATTCCTCTCCCGATGCCGGGCCTAAGACTTGTGTGGAGTCAGTGCCGGAACCTGAGGATTCCTCTCCAGTGCTGACATGGATCTTGGGGTACTCTGGAGTCTCCCCAGTGGAGTCAGTCCTCGTCTCGACTGGGGGCATGCACGTGCGCTTTCCTCCCGAGCTGTAGCAGCAGTGTCAGCGCTTCCCTTCGCGTGGATCAAGGGATCTGTGGCTTTCCCTCGAGGCTTTCCCACCGAGTCTTTCCCACGAGGCTTTCCCACAGGTCTGTCCCACGTGCCACCGTGGTGTGAGTCGATCCTCGGCTTGAAAGTCGAGGCAGTGCAGGGAAAACAGGTTTCCCTGGAATGGACTGAGACATCTGGGGGACTCTGGGAATGGTGGCACGACCCTGGAGTTCCTCTCGCCTTTCCTGTGGAGAGCGGCCTCCTCTTGAGATGCGGACGGGAACGCCGGGATCTTCCCCACCAGCAGGAAAGGATTCCTCCTCTAACTAGAGGCGGAAACGGGCTCCTCTGCTGGATGTGGCGCGAACTCTCGTGCTTCTCTCGAGTGGAGACGGGTATGTGGCGTAATCTTCTTGAGTTGCAGCAAGAGGTGTTGAAGGACCTTTGGAAAGTTCCAGATGTTAGGTGTGATTAGCCTGACGACGCAGTGGAAATGGCTCATCTCGCTGGAGGGGAGAACCTCCTGGATTTTCTCGAGTTGCGGCAGGTGCTCTCGACTTAGACGGGGACCTCAAGGGACCGCTCTGGTGGCCTCAGGAAAGGCCAGTCCCAAGCGAGTTGCTCGGGGCCTCTCGGGATTCCTCTCCCGTCGATGCCGGGCCTAGATCTTGTGTGGAGTCGGTGTCGGAACCTGAGGATTCCTCTCCAGTGCTGACATGGATCTTGGGGTACTTCTGGAGTCTCCCCAGGGAGTCAGTCTCGTCTCGAGTGGGGGCATGCACGTGCGCTTTCCTCCGAGCTGTAGCAGCAGTGTCGCCGCTTCCTTCGCCGTGGATCAGGGATCTGTGGCTTTCCTGGGTTTCCCATGAGAGGCTTCTCCACGAGGCTTTCCCACAGGGCGTCCCACTGCCACCGTGGTGTGAGTGGCGATCCTCGCTTGAAAGTCGAGGCAGTGTCAGGGAAACAGGTTTCCTGGAATGGACTGAGACATCTGGGGACTCTGGGAATGGTGGCACGACCCTGAGTTCCTCTTCGCCTTTCCTGTGGAAGCGCCTCCTCTTGAGATGGAGGGAACGCCGGGATCTTCCCGACAACGCAGGGAAAGGATCCTACTCTCGACAGGAGCGGAACATGGGGCTCCTCTGGATGTTGGAACTCTCGTGCTTCCTCTCCGAGTGGAGACGGGTATGTCCGGGACTTCTTGAGTTGAGCAAGGTGTGAAGGACCTTTGGAAGTTCCAGATGTTAGTGTGATTTAGCTCGAGACGCCCAGGGAAATGGGCCTCATCTCGCCTGGAGGGAAGAACCTCCTGGATTTTTCTCGAGTTGGCGGCAGTGCTCTCGACTTAGACGGGGACCTCAGGGACCCGCTCTGGTGGCCTCAGGAAAGGCCAGTCCCAGCGATGTTGCTCGGGGGCCTCCAGGATTCCTCTCCCGTCGATGCCGGGGCCTAAGATCTTGTGTGGAGTCGGTCGGGAACCTGAGCATTCCTCTCCATGCTGACATGGATTTGGGGTACTTCTTGGAGTCTCCCAAGGGAGTCAGTCCTCGTCTCGAGTGGGCGGGATGCACGTGCCGTTTCCTCCGAGCTGTAGCAGCAGTGTCCGCTTCCCTTCGCTTGATCAAGGGATCTGTGCTTTCCCTCGAGGCTTTCCCACGAGGCTTTCCCACGAGGCTTTCCCACAGGGCTGTCCCACGTGCCACCTTCGTGTGAGTCGATCCTCAGGCTTGAAAGTCGAGGCAGTGCAGGGAAAACAGGTTTCCCTGGAATGGACTGAGATATCTGGGGGACTCTGGAATGGTGGCACGACCCTGGAGTTCTCTGCCATTTCCTGTGGAGAGCGCCTACTCTTTGAGATGCGAACGGGAACGCCGGGAATTCTTTCCCGACACGCAAGGGAAAGGATCTCTCTCGAGCATAGGACGGAAACGGGGCTCCATCTGGATGTGGGCGGACTCTCGTGCTTCCTCTCGAGTGGAGACGGGTATGTCGGGAACTTCTTGAGTTCAGCAAGGGTGTGAAGACCCTTTGGAAGTTCCAGAGTTAGGGTGTGATTAGACTCAGACGCCTGAGCAAATGGCCTCATCTCGCCTGGGGGAGAACCTCCTGGATTTTACTCGAGTTGGGGCACGGTGCTCTCGACAGTTACGCGGGGACCTCCGGACCCGCCTCTTGGGGGGGGGGGGGGGGGGGGTGGGGGGGGCCTCAGGAAAGGCCAGTCCCATGCGAGTTATGTCCGGGCCTACGGATCTCTTCCCGTCGATGCCGGCGCATAGATCTTTGTGTGAGTGTGGTGCCGAACTGAGCGATTATGCTCTCCAAGTGCTGACATGGATCTTTTGGGTTACTTTCTTGGATAATCTCTCTCTTTTT
>NW_017213723.1:0-15345 GCF_001704415.2 Capra hircus | reverse complement strand
TGATGGACAGGGAGGCCTGGTGTGCTGCAGTCCATGGGGTTGCAAAGAGTCCGACATGGCTGAGAGACTGAATTGAACTGAACTGAATTAGTAGCAGGAATGAATATCAGGTTGAATGCTATAGGAAAGGGAGAAAACTGGAATTCCACCAGTAGAATGTAGACCAAGATGTGACAGGGTATAAAAAGTTAACTAGTACAATTAATTAGTAAACATTTCAGTGCAAATGCCCACTGGACATTGGAGATGGCAATTTTACAAGCAATTTCAGGAAATGTAAAGCATGGAACAGAAAACTGATCAAATGGGAAACGAGTATCAAATGAGAAGAAGGCTTAAAATTGAGTCCTATGACCGCAACCTTCAAAGGGAGGAAATGCCACAAAGGAAGCAGAGATGGAATGGCCATGTGTTAACAACACAAGAGAGAGTGGTGAGAAGACAGAGACGGAAGGGTTGCAACCCCTTAAGACTCAGTGCATTCATGGATATGTAGATGGAAAGTTCTTCCTACGTGGGAAAAGAGATGACACTGACCACCTTAGTGAGAGCTTGCTTGGTAGAATTAATCAACAGAAACCAGCAGATTTCTGAATGAAGAAGGAATCAATGATGTGTTGAACATTATGGAAAATCACAGCACCGGCCCTTTAAGTTTACATTTTTACTTTCCTATTAAGCTAGGAATCCCAAGATGATACACAGAGTAATTCAGAAGTAGCAAGACAATAGCAGGAAGCCCTCAGGACATGGAACAACATAGATGAGAAGAACTGAGGCAAGCATTTCACTACAACATTCCTTTTCAGAGAATGAGAAGATTGAAGTGGATGCTGAGAGCACAGAGACAGCATGAAAGCCTGGCTACTAGCAGTGCCTCTGACACAGGTGACATTCACACCACAGCAGCCTGCAGAGTCTTGGAAGGGAGGAGGGTCACGCCCATCACAGCTGCAGACTTACTGCCTCCTTAGGCAATGGCAGCCCACTCCAGCACTCTTGCCTGGAAAATCCCATGAACGGAGAAGCCTGGTAGGCTGCAGTCCATGGGGTTGCTAAGAGTCGGACACAACTGAGTGACTCCACTTTCACTTTTCACTTTCATGCATTGGAGAAGGAAATGGAAACCACTCCAGTGTCTTGCCTGGAGAATCCCAGGGACAGGGAACCTCATGGGCTGCCGTCTATGGGGTCACACAGGGTTGGACACGACTGAAGCGACTTAGCAGCAGCAGCAGCAGGATCCAGCAAATTATCACAGAGCAGGGCAAGATGTGCCTGGGGACAATGCAATGCAAGAAAGTTCTTTAACTCCATCATGATATCTTTGCCTCTTTCAGAGACAAGCAAAATGAAACAATCTTAAATAGAAGGGACACAGGCAGCGATTTTAATACCCTTCGCAACTAGTGTGACAGAGCCTTCCTGAAAGGACACATATCAGTAATGTACACTCTGGAAGATCACAGTTCCTAAAAGTAGCAAAGATCTTTGTGGAACCTCATGTATTTAATGTAGGCAATTTGGAAAGAGGTTGATGAATCAGTCATCTTTCTCTTGTTTCCAGTTGGTACAAACAGCACTGAGTAGGAACATTTAAAGTCAGAGAGACATTTAAAGTACATTTAGAGGTTTGGAAACCTGTCTGAGGAATAGGGTCCTAAAAGAAGCAAACACCATTCCTATATTACTGTTAAAATAGCATTTTATTAACAAATGATTCCTTAAATAATATTTGTATTAAAATCCTACAGTATTATTTTATAATGTTTAATACATTGAGGTTAGAAATTTAAATAAACTCAACTATACAAAGCCATGAGGCTGACCCTGGAGTCGAAGGCATTCTCTCCATGCTAAGGAGTCTTTTCAAAACCTTCCCTAATTCTGTCCAGGAAGTATGTATACTCTTCCATCTTGCTAAGACAGGAGGCTTTCTCAGTACCCACATCTGAATTAGCGGTTGGAAAACTAAAGAAAAGAGGTT
This sequence comes from Capra hircus, assembly GCF_001704415.2. Lineage (NCBI taxonomy): Eukaryota > Metazoa > Chordata > Mammalia > Artiodactyla > Bovidae > Capra > Capra hircus. The sequence continues at coordinate 13,358 of NW_017213723.1, read as the reverse complement.
GTTCACTGGCCTCTATCAGTAAACAATTAGGGATGAACCATCTGGACTGGAGGTGAGAAATGCAGGTGTCTTCACTATGAATGGGAACAGCAAGCTGACCTGAGGAGGCCTCCTGCAAAAGGGACCTTGTCAACTGAAAAATACTGACAACATGACTGCCAGAGTTCAGTTTTTTGGGAGGACTTACTGAGGACTATAACTGGAGGACAAACTCTCCTCAGCTCTGAGGAACTGCTCCAAGGACTTAGAGGGTGTCTGTACATACATGATTGTGGTGAAGGGGTTACGTGCCATCACTTGGTTAGAAGGTGGCTGGAGAGTCAGGAGGTACAGATGTTTCTCTGAAAAGATCTTAGAGCTTTTCTAAGTATGAGAAGTTGCGAAAATTGAGTTCATAAATTTTTCTCAGAAAATTATCTAACTCTCTGCTGGCCTGTTGGACAGGAATAGACAGGGAAGCCCTGGCGTGCAGCTATCAGTGGGGTTGCAAAGAGCTGGACACGATGGAGGGACCTGAACTGCTGGCCCGCAGTGTCAGTTTTCCTGCAGCACAGAGCGGCCTCTTTCCTGATCTCCACCCTGAACTCCTATCAAGGCGTGTGTTGGAGGTCAGGGACTGCAGTGGGTAGTGACTCCACTCAGGTAGAACCAGATGCGGAGTGTCATTTTCGTTGTCATCTTATAGGAGAAATGTCAGAGCTACAATGACTGGAAATTGTTAGATATTTCTCTTTTGTTCTTAAACTCACGAGAAAAGTCAGGAGTTTAAAATGCAGAGATACCAGGGTACTATATTTCACTGAAGAAAGTGTGAAAGTGTTAGTCACTAGTCATGTCCGACTCTTCGCAGCTCCATGGACTATAGCTCTCCAATCTTCTCTGTCCATGGAATTTTCCAGGGAGAATATTGGAGTCGATTGCCATTCCCTTCACCAGTGGATCTTCCCTACCTTGGGATCGAACCCAGATCTCCTGCATTGCAGGAAGATTTTTTACAATAGGAACCACCAGGGAAGCCCATATTTCACTGAAGAAATCACTCATAAAATCTTAGACCTACCACCTTGTGGCTTGTGGGATCTCATTTTTTCATACCAGGGGACTAAACCCAAGTCAGAAAGGGTCAGGTCCTGACCAGTAGGAAAGTCTCGTTCATTTTCATTTTATTTTTTTCAAATAGCAGAAAAATCTATTCCCTCTAACTACTTAATAGCAATTTTGTCTATTTTGATTAGACCTTAAAGAGATTTCTCTAGACTTTAAGACCACCTCCCTTATTGCCCTACAAAGCCATTAACAGTGACCCTTTAGCATTTGCAGGGGATTTAAGGGCTTTTGTCATCTCATTCTCCTCCTTAACTCATTTTGTTGGTTTCCCAGTATCATGTTCACTTGAACCCTTCACTCGTTTTAATGGGCTTGTTCAGACAAATCATTTTAAAGCTCCTTTGTATTTGGTACATTGGGAATAGTTCAAAGCTCCAGATTGATATTTCTCTCCACTTGTTATAAATGATGTGATCCAAATAGGGTCAATGAGACCTTGAGTTAATATTTTAAAGAGCTTAAAATGGCAAGTCCACTAGTAGCAAACAAAATTCAGTTATTTTTTTTTAATACTATGATTATGATTACCCAGATTAATATAATGATCTTTGGGAATTATCTGATCCCCTTTTATTTAATTTTAGTTTTCACCAAAGCATCGTCTCATTGTTGAGCGGATTTGTCACCTTAGACAGATGGTCCAGCAAGGTTGGTCTCCAAAATCCTGCCAGAGAGAGTTAGTTTTCTAGCAACTGGCATTCCTTGTGAGCTGATGGATGTGACTTAGTTCTCTCCTCAAACTGATCTTACATGGATTAAATGAAAGAAAAAATGAGGCCCACTGATCTTGCAAAGCAAAGGGCAGCTCAACCGACCCAGAACGTTTCCTTCATTGAGTTTCTGGCAGACCCAGCTCTGTCCCAGCCTTTCTGTTGTTCATACTGGCCTCATGCCTTCCCCTCTGCCTCAGCATCTCCCCAGCTGTGCTGCACTGAAGTTTGCCTAACTCAGAATACGTCATTGTGTCAGGGGAAAGCCACTTCCCTTTTTTCATATTCCATGACATTCAGATTGACATTGGTTTTCTTTTGGTCTACATTTGTTTTCTCATCTCGAATTTTACTTTCTAGGAAAGGTGGCAAAGAAAAACAAAAAAATCTAAAGTCTTGAAAATGATAGAGTACAGCCCCTCTGGCTTTCTTTAGTTCCTTTTATTGTTCTCACCTCATCATGAATTAGGACTAGAGCAGGAGCAGTGAGACTCATCTTGTCCAGTATGTCAATATAAATTAAAACAACTTCAACTGAAGAATCACCCACAAGCAAAGAAAGAAGGCTATTTCCCCTGACTGAGTAGTGTGAATCTCACTGCCCTGCCATTCTCAGAGGAAGACAGAGACACAGGAACAAGGAAGCCCAGTGGAATCAACTGACTGAAGGAGCAGCTGAAGCTCACTGGGTTCTGTGACATAAACTTCTGATGAGAGACAGCAACACCACTGAATCTCATTCCTCCAACTCAGAAACTCTGAACATCACACGTGTTCAAAAAATTAAGAGAGTAGAATGATAAAATCTATCCTTGGTAAAATAAAAATTATCTCTCTACTAAAGGTAAAATAATGGCAGTTGGATAATTCCTCTGTCTACTTGCACAAATGCACCCTACTCTCAGCATATGGGCAATACTGACACTTAGGACACTTGGAGATATGGGCCAGGAGAACAGGGGTCACCACTGGGAACTCAGGTCCTTCACACAAACATTCCAGAGGAGAAGGTGGGGGTTTAGGAAGACCATCTATTTTCCCAACAAGTAAACAAGCCCTCCACAGAAAGGAGATTTTTTCACATCCTCAGGCTGTGGTGAGCCTGTCCGCAGGGAGGGAGTCCAGCAGGTGAGCAAGGGAACTCTGTCACCCAGAGGACAGGGGGTGGCGCCATGTGATCTCTCCCTGAGAGTGAGGTGCTGCTGGGGAAACACAATCATCCTGGAATTAGTCTCCTCACCCATGTTCCCTGAGAAGAACCAGGATTCTTCTGCGGGTGTTGGCCCAGCTAGTGAAGGACAACAGGTCTCCAGTATGGAAATGGTGGAAGGAAAGCGTCATGTCTGCAATAGTCCTGACTCCGTGGTTCCCTGAAGCAAAACCTCATGGATCTGCAGGAACGTGTACTAGAAGGAAGAGAAAACATGGGGGTAGCTCATGGACTCATAATATTCAGAATCTTCTCTAAATCAAACACTAAAGACAAACATCATTTATTTCAAAGAGCTTAATTACCAGAGTGAACTGGTAAATACTTTATAAATACAGAAATACAGAGCTGAGGGAGCCTGGTTTCCTATGTAAAGTAAGAGGGAAAAGTGGAGCCTAAGATCAGGGCTGCAGATGTGTTTATGGACAAGAGGAGAACAGCATGGAGAGACAAAAAGCAATAATGTGTGTAATTACACACATATGTCACTCCTGAGTTAAGAAAAAGACCTTCCTCATTTGATTGGTAAATATCCATTTGGATGGGCACATAGGAAGTTATTGGGAAATACACAATATTAATAGTTTAGATTGATGACATTTTATTTGATCATATTGTGAATACATAAATGAAAATCCAAAAAAGGAAGTGAAAGTGTAGAGAAATGACTAGAAAATGAAAACTATCATGTTCCCTATTTAATGGCCTCACATAGAAAGCATGGCATCAGAGAACCTACCTCAAGGTTCCCCCAGACGCCGTCTCAGCCAGCCCAGCAGCAGCCGCATCTTCCCCATGGCCTTCGTGCTCTCTCTACTCATGGCCCTGGCTCTGGTCAGCTACAGCCTGGGAGGATCCCTGGGCTGTGACCTGTCTCAGAACCACATGCTGATTGGCAGGAAGAACCTCAGGCTCCTGGGCCAAATGAGGAGACTCTCCCCTCGCTTCTGTCTGCAGGACAGAAAAGACTTCGCTTTCCCCCAGGAGATGGTGGAGGGCGGCCAGCTCTAGGAGGCCCAGGCCCCTCTCTGTGCTCCACGAGATGCTCCAGCAGAGCTTCAACCTCTTCCACCCAGAGCGCTCCTCTGCTGCCTGGGACACCACCCTCCTGGAGCAGCTCCGGCACTGGAATCCATCAGCAGCTGGAAGACCTGGACGCCTGCCTGGGGCAGGTGATGGGAGAGGAAGACTCTGGCCTGGGAAGGACGGGCCCCACCCTGGCTGTGAAGAGGTACTTCCAGGGCATCCATGTCTACCTGCAAGAGAAGGGATTACAGCGACTGCGCCTGGGAAATCCTCAGAGTGGAGATGATGAAAGCCCTCTCGTCATCAACCAGCTTGCAAGAAAGGTTAAGAAAGATGGGTGGAGATCTGAACTCACCTTGAAAGGACTCTCACTCACTAAGATGTCACATCAGCCTTGCACACTCACCTGTGGTCATTTCAGAAGTTTCTGATTTCCGCTTTAGCCACAAAATTTACTAAATTACTTAAGCATATATTTTGAGTATTAAGCAAGGATGTTAAAAACTTAGCTCTAGCGTCATCAGTCCTTAAGTGATTATTTCCCTGATTTATTTATTATTTATTTATACTTGTCATATTTACATTTTCAGATAAGGATATTTGCCTTCACACTGTATTAAGATTTAGGAAATATGTTCAGCTTCCATTTTCATTAAATATGATTTTTTATTTATTAAATTCTTATCAAACTCTTTTAGTTTTCTTTTTGTGTGTGTTGAGATCAAAATTTATTCTGCTCTCTTTTAGTGGATGGCATTTCCAAACATATTTTTACTGAATGATTGAATAAACCCAAAAATGAACTAATCCAGCAATGAGTATTTAAGTAGAAAATCCTGTGTTTTGATGAAAGAAAACTCCACAGGTGAAGATCTCCACTGCCTCACTGGAAACATATTTGTGCAGTGGTCTTTGTGTAGAAATCCAGACACTGAGTCTGTTTATTCTTAACACCTAAATTCAATCTTCAATATTCTAAACAAAAGTGAGTAACTGATGGTAACACTTATCTACTCATTCATTCATTCAGTTCATGTCACATGTATTAATTGAGTATCAAAGTGGCAGATGGTGGAATTGCCTTTAAGAAACACTGGTAAATAAATCTCATTCAGTATCTTCTATGTTGAAACTTTCAGTCTCATAGAGAATGATACATAAAAATAATGTATTTTTTTAAAATATTCAATTATATTAAAAAATACAAAAAAGAAGTAATGGAAAACTGGTTCTCACATCAGAAGATACTTGCAGGTAATTTTTACAGGTAATTTTCAGGGGAAAAAAGAGGGATACCTCTGTTATGGTACCTGCTGATGCTGCTAAGTCACTTCAGTCGTGTCTGACTCTGTATGACCCCACCAGGCTCCGTCGTCCCTGGGATTCTCCAGGCAAGAACACTGGAGTGGGTTGCCATTTCCATCTCCAAAGCATGAAAGTGAAAAGTGAAAATGAAGTCATCCGGTCGTGTCAGACCCTCAGCGACACCATGGACTGCAGCACTCCAGGCTCCTCCGTCCATGAGATTTTCCAGGCACGAGGACTGGAGGGGGGTGCCATTGCCTTCTCCAACCATCACGCTAAGCACATTCAAAATTAACACATTTTTATTTTCTTAAATAAACCGTCAATTTATTTTCCACTAGTCTTTTACAACCTCTTGTCTGTTTATCAGTTCAGTTCAGTCCAGACGCTCAGTCGTGTCCAACTCTTTGGGACCCCATGAATCGCAGCACGCCAGGCCTCCCTGTCCATCACCAACTCCCGGAGTTCACTCAGATTCACGTCCATCGAGTCGGTGATGCCATCCAGCCATCTCATCCTCTGTCGTCCCCTTCTCCTCCTGCCCCAATCCCTCCCAGCATCAGAGTTTTTCCAATGAGTCAACTCTTTGCATGAGGTGGCCAAATTACTGGAGTTTCAGCTTTACCATCATTCCTTCCAAAGAAATCCCAGGGCTGACCTCCTTCAGAATGGGCTGGTTGGATCTCCTTGCAGTCCAAGGGACTCTCAAGAGTCTTCTACAACACCACAGGTCAAAAGTATCAATTCTTTGGTGCTCAGCCTTCTTCACAGTCCGACTCTCACATCCATACATGACCACAGGAAAATGATAGCCTTGACTAGACGGACCTTTGTTGACAAAGTAATGTCTCTGCTTTTGAATATGCTATCTAGGTTGATCATAACTTTTCTTCCAAGGAGTAAGCAGCTTTTAATTTCGTGGCTGCAGTCACCATATGCAGTGATTTTGGAGCCCAAAAAAAATAGTCTGACACTGTTTCCACTGTTTCCCCATCTATTTGCCATGAAGTGATGGGACCAGATGCCATGATCTTCGTTTTACGAATGCCCAGTTTTAAGCCAACTTTTTCACTCTCCTCTTTCACTTTCATCAAGAGACTCTTTAGTTCCTCTTCACTTTCTGCCATAAGGGTGGTATCATCTGCATATCTGAGGTTATTGATATTTCTTCCCAGCAATCTTGATTCCAGCTTGTGTTTCTTCCAGTCCAGCGTTTCTCATGATGTACTCTGCATAGAAGTTAAATAAGCAGGGGTGACAATATACAACCTTGACATACTCCTTTTCCTATTTGGAACCAGTCTGTTGTTCCATGTCCAGTTCTAACTGTTGCTCTCTGACCTGCATACAGATACTTGAACATAAATTCATGTGCATACCCATTCCCATCATGTCTCCTATGAACACTTACTCTATTGGCTAAAAGCAAGAGCCCCAATAAGAACTAGAAGGGAACAGTAAAATCGGTTAAAATTACTTTAAAAAATGTATTTATTTATCTTTGGCTGTGCCATGCAGGTTGTGGGATTTTAGCTTCATGACTAGGGATTGAACACAGGCCCACAGCAGTGGAAGTCCTAACAACTGGACCACCAGTTCAGCTCAGTTCAGTTGCTCTGTCATGTCTGACTCTTTGCAACCCCATGAATGGCAGCATGCCAGGCCTCCCTGTCCATCACCAACTCCCGGAGTTCTCTCAAACTCATGTCCATCAAGTCAGTGATGCCATCCAGCAATCTAATCCTGTGTCATCCCCTTCTCCTCCTGCCCCCAATCCCTCCCAGCATCAGAGTCTTCTCCAATGAGTCAACTCTTTGAAACAGGTGGCCACAGTATTGGAGTTTCAGTTTCAACATCAGTCCTTCTAATGAACACCCAGGACTGACCTCCTTTAGGATGGACTGGTTGGATCTCCTTGCAGTCCCAGGGACTCTCAAGAGTCTTCTCCAACACCACAGTTCAAAAGCACCAATTCTTCGGCACTCAGCTTTCTTCACAGTCCAACTCTCTCATCCATACATGACCACGGGAAAAACCACAGCCTTGACTAGACGGACCTTTGTTGGCAAAGTAATGTCTCTGCTTTTTGAATATGCTATCTAGGTTGGTCATAACTTTCCTTCTGAGGAGTAAGCATCTTTTAATTTCATGGCTGCAATCACCATCTGCAGTGATTTTGGACCACCAGGGAACTCCCCTAATAGTTTAATTTTTTGCAGTTTTAATTTTGCAATTTTTCATTCAAAACTTAAGAGAAACTCTAAATTGCTTTCAGAAGTATACTGGGTTTAAATCAATGGCAATGGAGAATTGAAAGGAGTATGACAAGTGTCAAAAAAAAATATGTAAAAGGGCTTCCCTGGTGGTCCAGTGGTTAAGAATCTGCCTTGTAATGCAAGGGACACCGGTTTGATCCCTGGTCCAAGAAGATCTCACATGCCTCAGAGCCACTAAGCACGTAAGCCACAACTACTGAGCCTGTGTCTAGAGTGTGGGAGTCGCAACTACTCAGCCCATGAGCCGCAACTACTGAAGCCTGTGCACCTGGAGCCCCTGCTCCTCAATTAGAGAAGCTGCTGCAATGAGAAGCCCAAGCACCGCAACTAGAGAACGCCCGCACAGCAACAGAGACCCAGCACAGCCAGATAAATAATAAAATAAATTAACTCAGTAGCTTTAAGAAAATGTAAAAGTAATATTAACAGTAAAGCAGAAATCAATGCACTTAAGACCCAGATATATAGCACTCAAGATAATAAATACAAGCTACTTATGAATGAAAAGATCTGTTGATTGCTTTAAACATAAACCCCATTATTATCTTGAAGAGGAAGAGAAGCCTAAATTCAAATAATACTAAATACTTATTAATACTAAAACTACAACAACAAAAAAGATGGGCAAATACAGAGCAAGAAAATATAATGAAGGATGTAATTAGAGGTGGCAATGTTAACATCAATGAGATCTTGATAAATAATTAATATCAATATTAATGTCATTAACATCCAGGACAATTCAATAAAAACATGTTTCATTTGAGAAACAAGGTCAATATACATGGAAATACAGTTGGATCTATAATTAAAATTTAAGAGCATGGAACTAAATTTCAAATATTATAGGAGATTTAGTGGGAAAAATGCAGCAATATGTAGTAATGCGTACAGAAACATGGTAGCACTGAAATTTAGTCCAGTGCTGTAAGTTGGTAAAAAATTACAGAAAAATAATAGAAAAAAGAAGGCCTGAAATATGATGTAAAAGACTGTAAACCAGAGGTTTATATATAGGGCCACTATCACCTAGACTAGGAAATACAACTTCTATCAAATATTTATAAATCACCCATGAAAGTTATCACATATTAGACTACCCAGAAAATACCTATAATTCCTCCAGAGCAAATATATTATAAGTTGCATGCTCACATCACAATGCCTGCAATTAATATGAAAATAGGTGGCGCTAGTGGTAAAGAACCTGCCTACCAATGCAGATAGACATAAAAGACCTGGATTCCATCCCTAGGTTGAGAAGATCCCCTGGAGGAGGGCACAGCAACCCACTCCAGTAGTCTTGCCTGGAGAATCCCTTGGACAAAGGAGCCTGGCGGCCCACAGGGTCGCAAAGAGTCAGACACAACTGAAGCAACTTAGCACAAAAGCAATTATTTAGAGATTTTAAACTGTCCTGATAAATTATGGTCAAGTCAGAATTAAAAAATGAAATGAGAAATTTAGTAAGTAATGGAAATTCAATCACTATTCTTCAAATTTGCAGGAGCAAAGTTGCATACTGAGGTAAATTCACAGCCTTGAGTGTGTGCATGCTAAGTTTCTTCAGCTGTGTCTGACTCTTTTGCGATCCCATGGACTATAGCCTGCCAGTCTAGCTAGTCCTTGCCACTAGCGCCATCTGGGAAGCCCAAATTGGCAGCTTTAGGAAACATGAATTGAAAATAGATTGGCCTCACTCATTAAAGGGCTTCCCAGGTGACTCATCAGTAAAGAACTAGCCTGACAATACAGGAGATACAGCAGACGCCAGTTCCATCCCTGGGTCGGGAAAATCCCCTGGAGGAGGAAATGGCAACCCATTTCAGTATTCTTGCCTGGACAATTCCATAGACAGAGGGGCCTGGCAAACTACAGTCCACGGGGTTGCAAAGAGTAGGACACTACTGAGCAACTGAGCAGGCACGCACACACTCGTTCAGTCAGTAAGAGAATTCACAAAACAGTCAAAGAAATAGGAAAAGGTAACATTCATTAAACATTCCCTCTGCACCTGGGACTGTGCTAAAGACTTGACAGGAAGTATTTCTATCTTCTGAACAACCCTCCCAAGCCATTAAACAATAACTGGTTCTCTTCAGTGTGTCCTTTGATACCCTCATTTACTGAGTAGCAACTATGTGCAAGAACAACAGACCATAGGTGCTATGAAGTAGCAGAAATGTGATTCAATTACAGTCAGAATTTTCCCGAATCTATATACATTCCAGTATGACAGAATTCAAAATCAGATTAATAAACTAATTCATCATGATTAAAAGCAGGAGAATTCCAGAAAAAATCTTTTTCTGCTTTATTGACTATGCCAAAGACTTTGACTGTGTGGATCACAATAAACTGGAAAATCTGAAAGAGATGGGAATACCAGAGCACCTGAAATGCCTCCTGAGAAGTCTGTATGCAGGTCAAGAAACAACAGTTAGAACTGGACATGGAACAACAGACTGGTTCCAAATAGGAAAAGGAGTACATCATGCTGTATATTGTCACCCTTCTTATTTAACTTCTATGCAGAGTACATCATGAAAAATGCAGGGCTAGAAGAAGCACAAGCTGGAAAGAAGACTGCCAGGAGAAATATCAATAACCTCAGATATGCAGATGACATCACCCTTATGGCAGAAAATGAAGAACTAAAGAGCCTCTTGATGAAAGTGAAAGAGGAGAGTGAAAAAGTTGGCTTAAAGCTCAACATTCAGAAAACGAAGATCATGGCATCCGGTCCCATCATTTCATGGCAAATAGATGGGGAAACAGTGGAAAGAGTGTCAGACTTAATTTTGGGGGGCTGCAAAATCACTGCAGATGGTGATTGCAGCTATGAAATTAAAAGACGCTTACTCCTTGGAAGGAAAGTTATGACCAACCTAGAAAGCATATTCAAAAGCAGAGATATTACTTTGCCAACAAAAGTCTGTCTAGTCAAGGCTATGGTTTTTCCAGTGGTCACGTATGGATGTGAGAGTTGGACTGTGAAGAAAGCTGAGCACTGAAGAATTGATGCTTTTGAACTGTGGTGTTAGAGAAGACTCTTGAGAGTCCCTTAGACTGCAAGGAGATCCAACCAGTCCATCCTAAAGGAGACCAATCCTGGCTGTTCATTGGGGGACTGATGCTGAGGCTGAAACTCCAATACTTTGGCCACCTGATACGAAGAGTTGACTCACTGGAAAAGACCCTGATGCTGGGTGGGACTGGGGCAGGAGGAGAAAGGGATGACAGAGGATGAGATGGCTGGATGGCATCACCAATGCACATGAGTTTGGGTGAACTCCAGGAGTTGGTGATGGACAGGGAGGCCTGGCATGCTGCGATTCATGGGTCGCAGAGAGTCAGACACGACTGAGTAACTGAACTGAACTAATCTGGATCTTACTTCTGATAAGAGCAACTTTGAAGGAAACTTTGCTAGACTTCTTTTAAAAGGTCTTCTTTCTCCTGCCTCTAGATACCCTCTTGGAAGAGCTAATTAGGCGTGAAAGATACCTGAGCTTTATATGCATGGATCTCGCCTTTGGCTCTGCTGCAGAATTTATAATTTGTCAAATTTGGTTTCATTTACCCTCTTCAATTGAGAAAATTTCTGAGCACTTACTCTTGCCAATCATTATGCTGAACTCCGGCTATATCAGTGATTAAACCTCCAATGTTACCCTCAAGAAAAGTAAAGTGTAGTCACCACTCCTGTCCAGGTGTTCAAGTGGTTAGAATGACTTGCTGCTTTTTGGGCACCTCTTTGTCTTAGCCAGTACCATTGTCCTAGCTGTGCCCATGCAATGGCTGTTGCTGTGTTTCAGTCACTGAGTCGTGTCTGACTCCTTGGGATCCCATGGACTGCAGTCTGCCAGGCTCCTCTGTCCATAGGCTTCTTGCAGCAACAGTGCCGGAGTGATTGTCATTTCCTTCTCCAGGAGATCTTTCCAATGGTTAAGCAGCCATTTTTTTATTTGATACATTTATATAATTTTCATATTGTTACCTCTTGCTTGGCATTTGTACTTTCAATTTGTAAAAGTGGTCCTAAGGATCCTGCAAACTTTTCTATTTCCACTTTGAGGTTTGTTAACCAAAAAGGGAAGAGAAAATGTAAGTAAAAAGAAGAGGTAATATATTTCCTCTGTGATTTTTCAAGATATCAAATCTTTCCTCCTTCATTGAACGTTCCTAAAAAGTAAAATTAAGTTGTGATCAAATTGCCAACATCCGATGGATCATCGAAAAAAGCAGGAGAGTTCCAGAAGGACACCTGTTTCTGCTTTCTTGACTATGCCAAAGCCTTTGACTGTGTGGATCACAATAAACTGTGGAAAATTCTGAAAGAGATGGGCACCTGACCTGCCTCTTGAGAAACCTGTATGCAGGTCAGGAAGCAACAGTTAGAACAGTTAGAACTGGACATGGAACAACAGACTGGTTGCAAATAGGAAAAGGAGTACATCATGCTGTATATTGTCACCCTGCTTATTTAACTTCTATGCAGAGTACATCATGAGAAATGCAGGGCTGGAAGAGGCACAAGCTGGAATCAAGATTGCCAGGAGAAATATCAATAAACCTCAGATATGCAGATGACACCACCCTTATGGAATGGAAGAAAATGAAGAACTAAAGAGCCTCTGATGAAAGCTGAAAGAGGAGAGTGAAAAAGTTGCGCTTAAACTGACATTCGAAAACGAAAGATCATGGCACTCTTCGCAGTCCCATCACTTCATGCAAGATAGGATGCGGTTGAAACAGGTGGAAACAGTGAGTGACTATTTTTTTGGTGCTCAAAATCACTGCATGATGGTGACTGCAGCCACGAAATTAAAAAGCTAGCTTACTCCTTTGGAAGAGAAGTTGATGACAACCTAGACAGGCATAATTTCAAAAGCGCAGAGACATACTTTTTCAAACAAAGGTCCGTCTAGCTCAAGGCTATCTTTTCCTGTGGTATGCTGTTGGATGTGAAGAGGTTGGATGTGACTAGGGAAAAGGCTGGAGCACCAAGAATTGATCTCTTTTGATCGTGGTGTTGTTGAGAAGACTCTTGAGAGTCCCTTGGACTGACAAGGGAGATCCAAACCACCATTCCTGAAGGGTCAGTCCTGTCTTGGAGTCTTTGGAATGTGAATTGGTAAACTGAAATCCAATATTGGCCACCTATGTGCAAAGAGACTGACTCATTGGAAAAACTCTGATGCTCCTGGCGAGGGATTTTGGGCGGCTAGGGAGGAGAAGGGGCACGACAGAGGATTAAGATGGTTGGATGGTATTATCACAGCTCGATGGACATGGGTTTGTGTGACTCTGGAATTTGGTAGATGCGGACAGGGAGCACTGGTGTGCTGCAGTTTATGGGGTCACAAAGGAGTCGGGACACAACTGGAGTGGACTGAAACTGAATGCAAAAGGCAATTAGAAGTAAACACTGATATTGGGGGTCGCGAAATGGCTTGGAACAGTTGAAATACTGTCTTCTCTCGGTGCACATATGACAAAAATGTCACTTAACTACAAATCGGGAATGAAAGCCTCTACAGGTTGACAGATTTTAGGACCACCCATGTTGTCACGGTCTTTGTAGACCGGGACCTGGGGACTGAGTCAATGAGAAGAGGGATTGCAGGGAACCCAAGTCTCGGATGAAACAAAAGGTGCTTTATTTGCAGAAAGCATGTTTATATATCCCCTTCATAAAGGCAAGCTTTGGCAGTAAAAATT